>NW_017306775.1:985794-1043737 GCF_000935625.1 Nanorana parkeri | reverse complement strand
GAACCTCCCCAGGGTTTACGGCAGGCGCTGACTCTAAAGCTTTTCGGGTGTGGGAAGCTAGGGGTATTGTAGTTCTGGCGGACGTCTTTGACCCCCAAGGACGGCTTAGGACATTCCCAGCTCTGCAAGCCCAATACCGTCTCCCGGCCTCCCATAGTTACCCCTATATGCAATTAAGCCACTTTATTTCTAGTCACCTTACAATGCCTTGGCCTGAAATGGTCCACTCACCCCTCTCTCCCCTGCTCTCCTCCCCCCAGACGAAGATGTCACTCTCCCTTATTGCCCGGAACGTAGTGACCCACGTACAGGACTCCGCCACCACAATACCGTCTCACATTGGTCGCTGGGCGGAATTTTTGGACATGTCCGCTGAGGACACCATCGATATGGTGGAGCAGGGTTGGCAACAAATCAGGAAGGTTATAATCAATGAGTCCTGGCGGGAAATATATTTCAAAACGGTACATAGAGCATATCATGCCTTTAATATCCCCACTAGGGGGACGTCTTCCTTGTGGTTAACTGCTTGTCCGAAATGTCTCCTTCCTCTGCCTGACCTCATGCACCTATTATGGTCCTGCCCCCGTATACAAAATTTTTGGTCCGCCATAGTGTCCTTCACGAATGTACACTCGCGTAAGAACAGGAAGTTATCCCCAAACTTGTGCCTACTCCATGCCCTTCCCCTACCCACGAACGGGAGCCCCTCCTGCCCTACCCGCTGGGAACATCTCTGTCTGCTGACAGCCAAAAAGGCGATCCTATGTAACTGGATTATATCAGATCCCCCTTCCATGGACACGTTCCGCCCCTTGTTGAATCGCTTGTTGTTACTGGACAAGCTGGACACGAAATTTAATCAAGCATGCACTAAAACGTTCTTTGCTACCTGGACATCGTATGTTGCAGCAGAGTTTTCCTTACAACAGCTGCAAGATCTGATGTCCATTTTTAAGCTGTCCAAATGGTACCTCGAGGCTAAACTGACGGGTTCCCTAGGGCCCCTGGATATCCTCTGACCCTTGATCTCCTGCGATCACTCGAGATTCCCACCACCAATCTTCACCAGGGGCAGTTCCCCTGTTGCACCCACGAATGCCTCTAATGGTTCGAATTAGTCTTCTATCCACAATACCGACCCTCATGGTTATAGGGTCTGCTACTAGTTGTTAGTGTTACACGTATCTGATGAGCATCTTATCAGCGGATGGTATCCATATGGTAGAACCCTTGGTACTCAGTTTAAGTTTATGGCTGTACTTTGCTTGACATGTCTAGATATCAGTCTGCGTGCTGAGTTAATGTCTCAACTGTATACCAATGCTTGATCGTTGTGTAATGTTTTATTTTTTACTATTTTCAATAAAAATTTGACATGCTAAAAAAAACCAATGATGTTCCCCGCCATATAGCCACACATCTCTAATGGGTTTCACCAATTAGGCTTAGACCCCCTATGATGTGTTAGAGATTTGTGGCTACATGGCGGGGAACATCAATGCAACCGAGATGAAGTTACTGTATACCAATAAAAGTTGTCATCATTGGTATTTGTGGATTACGGTATGCTCTTGGTTTGTACTGGATTGAAGTGGAATGCGGCGGGCTCATGTGCCTGGACCCTGGAGGCTCTAACGTTATGGGAGTCTGATAGGGAAATCGGAGCATTGATGTTTTATATGGAACTGTAAAGTAAACCTGTCACTTAATTTTTAATTTTATTGAATATATTTTATTGAGGTCGATTTTGACACTTTTAAATTAAGGCCTAGTTCACACCTAGGAGTTTTTGAGCAGTTGGAAAAGCGCTTTTAAATGCCCAACAAAATCCCATGATTTTCAATGGCCCTGATTCACACCTGAGCAGAAAAATGCAAAATGCCCGAAAAGATACATGAGCTTCCTTGGGCAGTTAAAAGCAAGTTTTTGCCCCATAGACTTCATTGGAAATGCCCAAAAACACACGGCAGAAGCCTGTTGCACATTTTCATGAGCGTATTTGCGCATTTAAAGTTATGAGTTGATGAGTGTGTCTGCCATTTGTTTTGCTTGTCTGATTTGGTGCAGTGACACACTGGGGGTCTCAGCTGCCGTTGTGATGTGCGGGGTCCCTTGTGTGTCCCTGTGCCTTTTAAGGAGGTTGGGCTACTTCCTGGTAAACCTGCACCCAATTCATCCTTTGCTATATATGCTCCAAGATGGAGGCTTTCATAGATTAGAGTTAGGACCGCACTACAAAGAGGGGCCTAGACGAGGCAGTGCGGCTTCCATGTATTCTGCAGAAGACGTGTATCTAAAACCTCTGTTTTTAATCTTCGGGTTAGACAGTTTTTTTTTTTGCATTCTGGCTGGTGAGTGTGCTGGGAAACTTTTTGCTTTTGCAGCGCGTTTAAACGTGTGTTCTTCAATTGCTCGCTATGTTTTATGAGCTGCCAGTCAAAATGCGTGTCTTCTCGAACACGCGTTAAAACACGCATCAAAATGTGCACGACGTGCATAACCACGCAAATGACCTCATGCTGCTAACGCGTGTACAAGTGCGCAAAAGCGGTGCCACCTAGGTGTGAATCAGGCCTCAGCTTAAAGCTGTGCACTATTCTTTTTATAAACCTGTCACTATCAATTAAATGTATGGTGCAAAAAAAAAGCATTAACAGGGGATACCATTAGTAATGGCCACATTTGCTTGGGTTTGATTTGCAGAGGGAGGTGTCATAAAATTTGCAAATTGAGAGCTTTAATGTGAACTCCATTGAAGTCAGTTATTGGTGTATGTTTAAAATCATTGCTAATTTCATGCCTAATAGTCAAGGGATTGTCAAACAAAGGGCATGGGGAGTTAGGCACCGCCTCGAGGGCCATGTTTTAATGCAAAAACATTTTTAAAAAATACAATTCCATGGGAAGCAGCTGTATTAATTAGGCTTAAAGGGCCACAGTAAAAATACAAAATTACTTAGAGGATGCCTTAAATCTGTATGTGAAGTGGTACACCTGTAAAAAGTATGTGATGTGCTACAGCAAATCTAATAGGTATGAAAAAAAAAAGAAATTGGCACTAAATTATTTATCTACCGCCTCGTTTGTTTTTTTTGGACCCCCCACAATACATAGCTTGATGAAAGAGTGCCATTTTTTAAAATGATCCATTGTGCTGAGGGATATGCATGTCTATAGGACTTTCATCTATGCCACTGTAATTATGGAGTATTTTGTGAGTACAGGCAGGGCCATCCCGAGCGGGGTTGTCACCCGGAGCGAGTACCCAGTTGACACCCCGCCGCGACATCATCGTGCTTGTGTGTGACATCACACGCTGTTACCTGCCGACAGCCATCTTGATGATGGACGCCGCCGTCTCTCTTGCAACTGTCGGGCTCTCAGTCCACAACCGAGTACCCAACATTTTTTAGAGGGGGGGACACACTAAAATGACCTGAGGTGTCCCTCTTTCTCAAGTTCTAAAGTTAGGATGTAATCCGTAACTATTAGTCCTCATTGGCCAACATAGAAGTGCATAATAGGGTGAGGGCAGTCAATATTTGCATGTAGCTACCTGGAATTCTGTATCTACTAATCATTTTGATATGTGGTGCCAAAGCTACTGTTGTCAGGCACATAACTTTAGGCTTGCCTGGAACTTTCTTCAGGTGTGCATTATCTATTGGGTTAGGTTTATGGTACCCTCAAATGTTCCACAGGCCTGGGCTAGGTTTTGTTTCTCGCTTTGAACTTCACAGATGCACCAATAGACAAATTAAATAATGTCTTATTTACGAAGTGCTCAGGCTTACCAACATGCCTAAGCAAATCAGTTCCTAGATTCTTGAACCCTGGTGTTTACTCTGCGCTTTGTCCCTGCATCCATTGCCCGGTCGCCTGCTTCTTATAGCCTTGCTCCAGATTCCTGCTACCTTTCTGACTGACTTCCAGTTTATAACTCTGGTTTTTTTTGTCCTTAATTTTGCATCTGCCTCATGATTTGGTACTATGTTTTAGTTGTACTCACTCACCTGGTGACCACCACAGAAGTCCAACACCCCATGAAGGGATGCCTTGATAAAAACTTGACTTCCATTGTTGTGACCACAGGTAAGCTTGTACCATTCATGAGAGGTGCAGGGGATCTACCTCTAAGCCCGGTATGTGAAATATGTTTTTTTACAGAAGATGACCACTGCTATTTATTTTTCATAATTTCCTTATCTTGAATTATCCAGGTTTATGGCAGGTTCACTCTAACCTCTGACTCAAAAATGCACACTTACTCATGAAGAAAATACTGATATCCACATGATTTCTCCAGGCTCCATCTGCAATAACGGAGACAGTATTTTCTAGTCCTACAACGTAGATCTTTAACATAATAAGTGTTGGAAACCTACACTATACTTATTGTTTGGAGCCGGGGTCAGTGTTGCATTACTCAAGTAGCCGATCATGAGCTTGCATGGACCTCTGGCATTTTCTCAGCCGCTGACCTATTGAACTGCGGTATTTTTAGACACTCTCTTACTCATTGCTCTTGGACCTGGCACATTTTTTTGGAAATAGGGTGAAAACAAGGCTTCGAGAAAGAATTCCAGTGGTGGTTTGCAACCGATGTTTAGGGCTTTAGAACACAGCTTGAAATTACAGGGCAAAATCGGCATCCAACATTCCTCAACAGTATGCTAATCCAACTCCGCATTAATCCAGCTGGAATAAAAGAATTTTAACAGTGAAAATGGAATTAAATAATGTCGTGAATATATTTTTCTCTCTCTAAACAAAACCACAGGCTTATGAGATAATTGACGGTTGCATCAAACACAAAGTCTACACACTAAAGAGACCTTGGAAGCCTTGTAAACCTCCTGCTTGTTGACAGATAAAAGACATACCGATGTCCTCACTAAAACAGATTTCTGAAATTCAGCAGAAATTTCTCTGTTCTCGCAGATGGAACATTGCGCTTCTGTTTTACTATTTCCAGAAGTTAGAACTGATTGACACTTAGTACAGGAGTCATTCTAACTGGCCTAAGTTCATTTCCAGCTATCAAAGTTTTGGCTTGTTAAAGCAGGAATTAACCTAAGATGACATTCATGTAATGGCCTTCATGTATGAAAGTACAAGGTCTTTAGAACCAGTAAAAGAAGGTGCCAACTGATGCACTGGCATAAATCAAATGTCCCATGACATATCAGACTCATGACTAGGGTAAAGGTCAAAAAAGGGTCAGTCCACCAAAGTCAAATTTTTAGGGTTTTGGTAGATATTGAAGAGTTAAAGCTACATTGTGTAGCCTACGCCAACCCCCCCCCCCCCCCCCCCCCCCCCCCCCCTCCCTTTCCCCACTGCAACCATTTTTTTAAACACATTTTTTGGAGCTGTCTTTGGTCCAATCATGTGATGTCCTGGGGTCTTCTTCCTCTTCTTCTCACAGCAGCAGTGGGTAGTGCTTTATAGTGCAAAGAATGGGTTTTAAAATCCCTGACAGTTTTTATATGTCTCGGGTACTCTTTTGGTTAGTTGACTGTGCTGAGTTCCCGATTCTGCTTACAAACATAATCAGATGAATGTCCTACTGCACTGCTGACCAACCTACAACCCTGTATTCCTCAAGTGGGTGCTGAAATAACAGTGGATGCTGCTGCAAGCAAACCCCAAAAGGAGAAGTCACCAGCACACCATTGTCTACTTTATCAATATCTTTATTGACGTAAAAGGTTATTAGCTCACAATGAGAAGCAACTTTTGGAACCGTATAAGGGTTCTTCATCAGGCAAACAAAGTCACTTTGAAGGAACTCTCTACTGTTCCAAAATGTTGTTTCTTATTGTGATGCCATGATCTTTCAACGTCGGTAAAGACGGACCGATAGAGTGGACACTGGTGTCCTGGTGACTTCTCCTACTTCTTTGTTTACAAACATACTGACTTAGCCACGCAGTAAGTGGCAGGGTGGTAGGGAAGACCACTAACAGACGGGTGTTCTCCAATCCACTATAAACAGCAGATGACTAGTGATGGGCCGAACACACCCATGTCCAGTTCGAATTCCCATTTTAGAACATGAAAAATGTTTGAATTTGAACTCAAACTCAATGTAAGTCTATGAGGCTAGAACTTTGAAAATCAATTGACCCCAGTTTGAAGGCTTATATGCTAGTTATTGGCCATAAAAAGGGTATGGGGATTTGGGTACTACCCTGGGGGACATGTATCAATTTAAAAAAAAAAACTTTAAAAAATACCTTTTTTTAAAGGAGCAGTGATTTTAACATCACTTAAATGGAAACAATATATAAACAACGAGCGAGCACCCCCCCATACCAGGCCACATGCCCTCGGCACTGGGAGGGTGCTTTCCCAAGGTCACCCTTAGAAAAGCACCTTGTCCCCGTGCCGATGGGGACAAAGGCCTCTTCCCACAAGGCCTGGGGTGTTGGTTGTGGGGGTGCGGGCAGGGGGCTTATTCAAATCACGGTACCCCTTTAATAAAGGGGCACCCAGATACGAACCCCCCCTATTTGTGAATGAGTAAGGGGTACTTGTACCCCTACCCATTCACCAAAGGGTTAAATCAAATTTATAAAAAAGAGGCCAAAAAAGTATTTTATTTAAAAAAAAAAAAATTGATCCAGCGATGTAAGCCTGGGTTAATCACGACGTCCAGCGTTGTCCATGACGACGATGACACAATGAACTCTGGCCGCAGAAAGGCATTTTGACAGATGCTGGCAAAATATAAACAGTTGTACGGCATCTGACAGGTGAGCCATGATTGGGCAAAGTCTTCAAAACTTTTCCCAAATCATGGCTCTTACAGAGTACTGGGCACTGATTGGGAAAAGGCTTTAGCCAATCAGGGCTCACAAGTGCCTTGTGGGGAGCTCTGCGGATGAATAGCCCGCTGAACACCCTTATATTTTGTGTGTTCGGAGGACACACGGACTGCTGATGTTTGAGTCGAACTCATGCTCGACTCGAACATCGAGCCCATCCCTACAGATGACCTGTAATGTCTACTTTTAAAGCTAGGTCACCATGAAAGTGTAACCAAACATCTGGCCATCCACTAAGATCCATCATTGTCTTTAGCTCCCTTTTCAGAATGGTCCAGCTTTCATCAGCAGGAATGCCTTTTAGAGAACCAGGAGGTCCGATAATGATTTTGTTATGGAACCTCTTTGTGTACAGTTACTCCCTTGTACTGCAAACAGATACCATCTAGAAATTTGTATAGAAAAATCATACATTGACAGTATATATGAAATAAAATGATTGAGGATAAAGTAAAAGCAAACATGTCTATAAACAAATCTTAACTGCTAAAATGTTGTTTTCCTTTTGTTGATGAAAAACGATTCTCTTCAGCCTGGAATGTAGCAATTTAGAGGATTTATGGTGATTTTATGTTATTTCAAATGTTTAGCATTTCCATCCTTCAAGGATAATGTTTGTTATATTTTGTTTCATTCCAGTCATGAAAACCAAATTACAGCCCGCCTTGTAAATGATTTTGTTTTTGAAAATCACAGTACCGACCTGAGTAAACAGGAAACCGATATCCATTTTGCACTGTGGCAGTTAGCGCTGAAGAAATATTCGGTCAGTTACAGTAAGATCCTTGTAACTTTGAGGAAGCATGTGCAGGTTTTCAACACAGTGCAATTCCAGAACCTCCAACAAGATTTTGATATAAGATATAATATTAAAGGAATTGTATTATCCAGTTTAGCTAAATTGACATAACTAGACTCAATAGCCATCAGTTTGGCAGCATGGTGTTTGCTTTGTGCTTGTGCATAGTGATTTTTGCCTGAGGAAGGGACCACTGACGGTTACGAAATGTTGTTGACCGGTGTCACCATGATTGTTTAGCGTTTTCATTAAAGACGTTCTACATAGTGGACCTTGGAGTGCGTGTGACTTCTTTACTATATTTGGATTCACGCAGCGCCATTTGCAGGTCATACCAGCACCCATCTTATTACATTGGGATTCCAGTCTGGTATGCGGTGGGACACGGACTATTATTTTGTGCATAGGTCGTTTCTTTGAATACACAATCACAATTGTACACAATCAAAGGCTACTTCATAGGTTAGATCTATGACTATAAGTTTGTTAACAACTGACTATCACACCTTGTTGGGCATTCAATTCCAATATCATGGGCAGAAGTATGAAGTACAGTAGTAATAATACCAGCAATAGGAAAAAAAATGGCAGCAGTAGAAGTAGCAGCAGTAGTGAAAGTTGTAGTAGCAACAGTATTATTAGTAGAAGGAGTGGTAAATGGTGTAGCAGAAGCAGTATCAGTAGTAAAGTGTAGCAGCAGTAGCAGTATCTGTAGTAGAAATAGCAGTCATAGTAAAAGTTGTAGCAACAACAGTATCAATAGTAAAATTAACAGCGGTAGTAAAATTTTAGCAGAAGTAGCAAAAGTAGTAGCAGCAGCATCAGTAGTAGAACTAACAGAGCAGTAGCAAAGCTGTTTTAGTATCGGCAGTAGAAGTAGCGGCAGTATCAGTAGTAGGGATGGTCAGATACCAAGTATCGTAATTGTAACAAGAACAAGTACAGATACTTTTCCAGCTCCAGGACTAGACTAGAGAAAAATTCAAAAATTAGGAGGCAGCTGTCATTTGTAAGGAGCACACGGAGCTCCTGGGATTTGTACATCTCTCTTTAAATTTTTTTTATAAACATATATAAGTGATGCACTGATACAATTTTTTCCAATCAAAAGTACTGATACATTTTTGTGAAAATGCCAAGTACCGGCACTGGTATCTGAACATCCCTAATCAGTAGTAAAACTAACAGCAGTAGTAGTAGTAGCAACAGTATCAGCAGTAGAACTAAGAGCAGTAGCAAAGCTGTTTCAGAATCAGTAGTAGAAGTTGCAGTAGTAGTAAACGTTGTAGCAGCAGTACCAGTAGTAAAACTAACGGCAGTAGCAAAACTGTTTCAGAATTGGTAGTAGAAGTAGCAGTAGTAGCAGCAGTACCAGTAGTAAAACTAACAGCAATAGCAAAGTTGTAGCAGTATCAGTAGTAGAAGTAGCAGTACTAGTAAAAGTAGCAGCGACTGTATCAGTAATAGAACTAAGAGCAGTAGCAAAGCTTTTGCAGAATCGGTCGTAGAAGTAGCAGTAGTAGTAATGTTGTAGCAGCTGCAGTATCAGTAGTAGCAGCAGTAGTAAAAGTTGCATCAGTCGGAGAAGTGAAAGAAGTATTAACTGTAACAAATAAAAGTTTTAGCAGCAGCCTTGACAATGTAGTCTATAACAGCGGTTGCCAACCGGTGGTCCGCGAGAAAATTTTGGTGGTCCCTGGGCCCCTCTGATGCCATGCAGGCTGGGCGGTCATTTTTATTAATAATATTAAATAATATTAATAGTAGTAACAGTAGCAGAAGTACTTGCAGTAGCTTTGACATTGTTGCTCTTCCCTACAAAGCAAACAAAAAGTCACTTTTCAAAAACATTTTTTTTTTTGCTAATCACAAAATCTTGATCCCAAATTGTCAGCATTAAAAAAAAAGAAGCAAAGTGGGAACTCGATCTATGAATGGGATTATAAGAAAATGACCGCAAATACACGCACGAAGCAGGATTAAAGTTAAGAAAATAGGAAAGGGCTTAGAGGGAGAGAAATGTTAAAAAGCTCGCTTTGCTTCTGCTCCGGAAAACTGTATCCACACGGGAGAATCCCGCAAGGAATTCGCAGCCTTCTTGACCCCGAGAAAATAAGCTAAGATTTGTAGCCTACACCTGAGTCATACATTTGTTTTATGAATTGACCCATAAATCACGGTTCTTCCTCGCTAAAAAGTATCCTTTCAAAACAAACAGAGCTCGGGTTGCCTGGCTGAAGCGGGTGGCACTTTTTCGCACTACGCACCTCTGGGGAACGAGAGCGATATAAGCAAGTTTTACATGCCACGCTGCGTGTTTGAGCGAGCTTTGACGCCTATGGCTTGCTACATAAACACTGGGAGGAAATTTATCTTAGATTCAATAATAAGCATAACCTTTTCATTAAACAAACAGCGGGCCCAGTCAGAGTTACCAGAGAGTCTTTCTGTAGGCAGGGCTCCCGCTGTTTAACTGCGCAAAGCGGGCAAAGTTCACCCAGAGGGCCCTCCTCCCGCCCCAAGGAAAAGACTTTGACATGTCCCCTCTGAGCCTCTGTAGCAGGCTGAAAGTGAAAAAAAAATGGCTGCAATCATTTATCAAATTCCTCTTTTTAAAAAATGTTTACGGGAGTCGACATTCTTCCTCAGCTAAAAAAAGTAACTTTGAAAAAAAAAGGAAAAATAAATTAGGGAGAAAAAGTCTCGCTATTTCTCCGGCAATTGCTGTTTATTATCACAAGTCCTTTGATGTGCTTGCATGGCCAGTTGGCTGTTCTGTGTCCAATTTAAGATTGAAAAAAAAATTTAATAGAAAGTAGTCGGCAGAGGAATTGTTTTTATCGCAAAACTAATCTCAATATCTTTTGGTCAACTGACTCATCCAGATTAACATTACAGTTTGCGCTGCGCGTGTTTTTTTGTGCCGTAGGCATAACATTAAAGTGTATCTAGACCCGAGACCAACATTTTATATATTGCAGCTTATGGTGTAACAAAGCAAACTAATGCATCAGATACATTTATTTTTCAGGAGATTCTGCCAGTAACACACTTTCTGTACTAAGGTGACAACTAGGGATGCACCAATACCATTTTTTACAGACCGGATACGAGTACCGATAGTTTTCCTCAAATACTCGCTGATACCAAATATCAATACTTTTTTTGTCATGTGACAGTCTTTCTAAAACAATACAGTCTAATGATTTTAGGACAGTGGTGGAGTTCCAGGGACTGGTTGCAGTTGCAACCGCTGCAATCCTGGTAGCTCTGCCACTGACTCCAAGCTGTAGAGGGGCTACAAATCTCAGCAATACATTATACAGCAATGCAGAATACCACCAGCTACAGAGGACTACAAATTCCAGCAATATATTATACAGCAATGCCGAACACCATCAGCTATAAAGGACTACAAACCCCAGCAATACATTATACAGCAATGCAGAATACCACCAGCTATAGAGGACTACAAATCCCAGCAATATACTACAAATCCCAGCAATATTTTATACAGCAATGCCGAACACCATCAGCTATAAAGGACTACAAACCCCAGCAATACGTTATACAGCAATGCAGAATACCATCAGCTATAGAGGACCACAAATGTCATTAATATATTGTATACAGCTATAAAGGGCTACAAATCCCAGCAATATATTATACAGCAATGCTGAATACCGTCAGCTAAAAAGAACTAAAAACCCCAGCAATATGTTATACAGCAATGCAGAATATCATCAGCTATAAAGGACTACAAACCCCAGCAATACATTATACAGCAATGCTGAATACCATCAGCTATAAAGGACTACAAACCCCAGCAACACGTTATACAGCAATGCAGAATACCATCAGCTATAGAGGACCACAGATGTCAGTAATACATTGTACA
The DNA here is from genome assembly GCF_000935625.1 of Nanorana parkeri. Taxonomy (NCBI): domain Eukaryota; kingdom Metazoa; phylum Chordata; class Amphibia; order Anura; family Dicroglossidae; genus Nanorana; species Nanorana parkeri. The sequence goes on along the minus strand of NW_017306775.1, from coordinate 1,032,207 downwards.
GCAATGCTAAATACCGTCAGCTAAAAAGAACTAAAAACCCCAGCAATATGTTATACAGCAATGCAGAATATCATCAGCTTTAAAGGACTACAAACCCCAGCAATACATTATACAGCAATGCTGAATACCATCAGCTATAGAGGACTACAACCCCCAGTAATACATTATACAGCAATGCAGAGAACATCAACTATATAGGACACCAAATCTCAGCAATACATTATACAGCAATGTGAATACCATCAGCTATAGAGGAGTACAAACCTCAACAATACATTATACAGCAATGCTGAATACCATCAGCTATAGGGCTCTACAAATCTCATCAATATATTTTATAGCAATGCAGAATAGTATGTGAATTTGTTACATACAGAAAATGTGCAACATGTACTGCTTTGCCGTGTTTGGCGCGTGTCCAGGGACCCAATTGGGATCAATGGGGACGCTTGCCAAACGCGGCAATCAATGTCCCGTAAATGTGCAACGCACATGCCCGTGATGCCCTGGTGTGAACAGGGCCAGATTGATTTAATGAATCCGTAAAGAAGCAACTTTTTTGTAATATGTCTTTGTACTGGTATCCACTTTTTCTGCACAAGTATTTGCAGTGATGAGCTGTGCAAGCACCTGACTGTGGCAAGCAATCTTGGACGGACCTGGGGCAGCATTGTGGTTTATACATATTTTTCTGTACTTGCGGAAAATGTACTTAACCCAATAAAGAAAACTAATACAGCCCCCACATTCAAGGACTGATATCCTAAAATATATTAAAATGTTGTTCTTGGTTTGAGATATCCTTTAGGAATTAGTTCAGCACCCAGTTAGCATTCTTTATGCATCTCAGTAGTATACATCTACTTTTGCCCTGCATAGACACAGTTCCATAAATTCTCCACTTCTGCAAAAGGTCGCCCAAGGCATGCGACATGCATATATAAGATTAAAACGTACGCGTGGACGTGCATTTTCATGTGTGTTGGTAAAATGCATTATACATATGCTTTGGGGGTATCTCGTTCATTTTTACTGGACCCCACATGCATATCAAGCCAAATAACACACCCGACCTTCAGTGCACCAACAGATGTGAATGCGCATTGCATTGTGGAGCTCTGCCCTGGCAAAACCTGGATCATGTACCTGTTTTGAAGCTTGGCCCATATAAAAATGAATGGGTTGCTCTAATGCAATATGTGTCCCCAAAGAACATGTGACAAGATGCACTAAGTCCATATAAATGAATCCTAAAGGGTTTATTAATAAAAAAAACATGGCATAGCGTATTCATCCAGTGACTCTGCATGTACATTCGTTCTGCTCAAGTCAATCAAGTCAAGAACGAAGCAAAATCAAATGTTCTGTGTGTATTTTCTCTTATGATCAAATGTTCCTCGAGAAATATATTGAAAATATTGAATTATGGCCATTAGATGGAGCTGAGGAAATAGGAAATTAATGCATGTTCGTCTGATACCAGGTTACCATTCAAGAAACCGCTGGAATGGAATAGCATTTTAATGTAACCATTGCTAACCCCAAAGTCAAGGGTGCACCTACTTTTTGCTGCCTGAGGCCGGGGGGGTGCGCACATTCAGAGCAGTGGAAAGAGGGTAGAGGAGATGGCGCTGGGTGCTGGTGGTGCAGGTTACCGGTAGGGGTGGTGGTGGACCTGGTGGGGGTGAAGATGGTGCACAGTAGACATATGCACAACAAAAAATCCTAAACCACACACTGAAACCACAGAACCAGCAGGGGCCATATTGGACTCTGGCGCGTTCGGCGTCTGCGGGCCACCATTTTAGAGTAGATCTTGTTATACACCAAGATGGCGGCACCCACATGTTCGAGCGCCGCCATCTTGGTGTATACCAAGATCTACTCCAAAATGGTGGTGCGCATGCGCAGAACGCGCTGGTGGCCGATATGGCCACCGCTTGTTCAGTGTTTGATATCACCAAGATGGTGGTGGGCATGCGCAGTGTTCTGAAAACGGATATATGTATGCCCGAATATTGTTTTAGTATATTTAGGCATATATTAAATTTGTTATTTCGGATTTGAACGAACCACAGAATCGACTGATTTTCGTTGATTTGCAGGTTCATCTGAATCCGAATGCACATGTCTAGTACACGGTAACTCTGGCTCCAGGTCTGTCTGGCATGCCACCCAGTTCACTGATGTCATTGGTTGCCAGGAGCTGGGTGGAACCTCTGGACAGAGCATCTCGCACAGCTCCTAGCAACCAGTGACATCAGTGAGCTGGGACAGGACGCTTGACAGGTTTTCACCCGTTGCAAACAAAAACTGTCAACAAAAGCGAAGTCCACCTCAAGCCCATTTCAGGTCTTCTACTTTGCTCCTTCAAGCAGAGCTATCATGTATTATACGTTCACCCATAAAGGTTACATTAAATATCTTCTGCCAAATATCTTCTGGGTCGCTATGGCATCTCAGGCTGCTGGCTGTCACTGGCGGGTGTGAGGAGGAACGCGCCCCTGTTGAGATCACTGACAACCTGTCAGTGATGTGTGCAGCGCAACGTTCCTCCTCACAGCCGCTGCTGAGTCAGTGACAGCCAGCAGCTGCGGAGGAGGAGGCTGGACCCGGCGTCGGCAGTGAAGGAGGAGGTGGAGCCCAGCGATGGAGGAGGTGGGGCCCGGCGATTGAGAAGGCAGGGCCCGGCGATTGAGGAGGCAGGGCCCAGCAATGGAAGAGGCCCATCAGAGACCGCGGAGGAGGAGGAGGAGGCGGACAGTGGATCGGGGCTGACAGGCAAGAGGGTTTGACCAGCCCACCTGAGAACCTACAGAGCCCACCATAGAGAGTCTATAGTGGGCTCTGCAGGGTCACTCTCAGGTGGGCTGCTTGGGTTATCAGGTGGCCATAACTAGAAACCACAGGGACCCCATACAAAATTTTGCTATGGGGTCCTGTGATTTCTAGTTACACCCCTGACTGGATCCATCAATCAGAATGCAATTGGTGTGGGAGCATAGGACACTGGATCCATATTATTATGACTAAGGCTGACAATGTCTACCAGGTTTATTATTTTTGTTTTGAATGTTCCTGGAGATTAATAAAGACATTTTTTTCTATTTTGGACAACAATGATAAGTGTCGGTGTCTAGAGACTCTAAACCTGTACTGGGAGATGTGTTGCTGAGCACCCAACCACCATTTTTTGGATAAGAGGTGAAGGGGTTGAACGGCACTAATTTTTCAGCTGTGTAAGCAACCCCTGGTTGGTGGACCTGATATGGGACTTCAGTCCAGGTCTCCCAGCCAGTCTGGTTACTCAGAACCCTGTGTGCTTCCGAAACGCTGCATTTTTCATGTTATGCTGCAAGAACGTCAAGAACGTGACATTCTTAAGCTGAACAGTGTGTGGACAACATATCTCACGGTATATGCCGTGGTGCCATCCACCAGTTGTTCCAGCACCCAAGTGATCTACAAGAAGGGATCTGTCAGTAAGGAATGCAATAGAGATATGACTATTATTGGTATTCAGCCAGGCACCCAATATCTAAAGATGAGCATGTCACATGACTTTCAAAGACAGTACCAAAGCCCAGTCAAGGTGCAGAGCCAATGGGGAATGTGAACGTTCTATATAAGGTCTGCCCTTTGAGTCAGCTTTTTATTTAATATGAATTGCTGTATTACTTCCAGTATGTGACAGAACTATTCTCAGCATCAATTTATGTAGTCCATCTTTCACCTCTAAACAGCAATGGCTGACATCTGTAGAGTTATTGGGGAGGGTAAATGGAGGAAGTGGAGAGGCACACATCTTACACATTCACTGAAGGATGGCATCTTTGGAATGCTTTTGCGTATTGTATATCCTCATAAGTGGCTGGTAGCATTTATATCTACTAGCTGTCATTTGTTTTAGGAGGATGTGCAGATGTGTTAATTGGCAATTTGAACTGGCAAGTCTGTCGAGGTTTTCACCAAAACTCTCAGGGGGCAATGGGAATAAGCCAAAGAGTAAACGTTTATTCTTGCATTCTTGCTTGATCTGCCTATCTAGATTACATGCCTGTTACATTAAAATGTACTTACCCTTTAAATCTACAAACAATTTTTTTTTTAAAGCAGTAGACCCACCAGTGATTTACTTTTAGAATCTCAGCAATGAGACTTTTGGCAAACAGATGGAATTTAAGCCGCAGGCTACCAGGAGACACAGCAGCAGAGAGAAAGAGCGTGCACTAATGCATCCTAAGTCGACATAAACCCAGTGTTTATAAAGTCCCAGGATAAGGGAAATTTGACCTCCTATTATTTATCTTTTTCAGCAATATTTATAAAGATAATATTAAAAATGATTCTTATTGTGAGGGGGGTCTGGAACATGTCAATAATCTCTAATTCCGTTCCTCGCTTCATCCACGTGCTGGATGTTATGACAAATAATAATGCAGAAAGAAAAAGGTCTCGGTGGTCAGGCCTTATCTCTCCCCATTAACTCCTAGGAATAACAAAAGAATGTTTTCTGGATGTGCGTACATTGGCTTCCCCGCGCTAACCCGCCGGAGAGTACATTCAGCTCCGCTTTAAATAGTTTCTCAATGATCCGATTAAATTCAAATCGACGTTGGAGAGGAAAAACTTTTTTTCTACTATACTGTTATCCAGCCCTGAACCTTTGGAAAATTAATGTAAACCTGTCATTAGATGAACCCTTCCATGTACATATACACCAATTATCCATAACTTTCTGACCCCTGAGAGGTGAAGTGAATAACATTGATGATCTCATTACAAAGGCACCTGGAAGTGGGGGGGAATATATTACAATGGCACCTGGAAGTGGGGGGGATATATTACAATGGCACCTGGAAGTCAGGGGGGATATATGACAATGACACTTGGAAGTGGGGGGGATATATTACAATGGCTCCTAGAAGCGGGGGCAATATATTACAGTGGCTCCTGGAAGTGGAGGGATATATTACAATGACACCTGGAAGTGGGGGGGGATATATTACAATGGCACCTGGAAGTCAGGGGGGATATATGACAATGACACTTGGAAGTGGGGGGGATATATTACAATGGCTCCTAGAAGCGGGGGCAATATATTACAGTGGCTCCTGGAAGTGGAGGGATATATTACAATGACACCTGGAAGTGGGGGGGGATATATTACAATGGCACCTGGAAGTCAGGGGGGATATATGACAATGACACTTGGAAGTGGGGGGGATATATTACAATGGCTCCTAGAAGCGGGGGCAATATATTACAGTGGCTCCTGGAAGTGGAGGGATATATTACAATGACACCTGGAAGTGGGGGGGGATATATTACAATGGCACCTGGAAGTCAGGGGGGATATATGACAATGACACTTGGAAGTGGGGGGGATATATTACAATGGCTCCTAGAAGCGGGGGCAATATATTACAGTGGCTCCTGGAAGTGGAGGGATATATTACAATGACACCTGGAAGTGGGGGGGGATATATTACAATGGCACCTGGAAGTCAGGGGGGATATATGACAATGACACTTGGAAGTGGGGGGGATATATTACAATGGCTCCTAGAAGCGGGGGCAATATATTACAGTGGCTCCTGGAAGTGGAGGGATATATTACAATGACACCTGGAAGTGGGGGGGGATATATTACAATGGCACCTGGAAGTCAGGGGGGATATATGACAATGACACTTGGAAGTGGGGGGGATATATTACAATGGCTCCTAGAAGCGGGGGCAATATATTACAGTGGCTCCTGGAAGTGGAGGGATATATTACAATGACACCTGGAAGTGGGGGGGGATATATTACAATGGCACCTGGAAGTCAGGGGGGATATATGACAATGACACTTGGAAGTGGGGGGGATATATTACAATGGCTCCTAGAAGCGGGGGCAATATATTACAGTGGCTCCTGGAAGTGGAGGGATATATTACAATGACACCTGGAAGTGGGGGGGGATATATTACAATGGCACCTGGAAGTCAGGGGGGATATATGACAATGACACTTGGAAGTGGGGGGGATATATTACAATGGCTCCTAGAAGCGGGGGCAATATATTACAGTGGCTCCTGGAAGTGGAGGGATATATTACAATGACACCTGGAAGTGGGGGGGGATATATTACAATGGCACCTGGAAGTCAGGGGGGATATATGACAATGACACTTGGAAGTGGGGGGGATATATTACAATGGCTCCTAGAAGCGGGGGCAATATATTACAGTGGCTCCTGGAAGTGGAGGGATATATTACAATGACACCTGGAAGTGGGGGGGGATATATTACAATGGCACCTGGAAGTCAGGGGGGATATATGACAATGACACTTGGAAGTGGGGGGGATATATTACAATGGCTCCTAGAAGCGGGGGCAATATATTACAGTGGCTCCTGGAAGTGGAGGGATATATTACAATGACACCTGGAAGTGGGGGGGGATATATTACAATGGCACCTGGAAGTGGGGGGGATATATTACAATGGCACCTGGAGAGGGGGGGATATATTGCAATGACATCTGGAAGTGAGGGGGATATATTACAATGGCACCTGGAAGTGGGGGGATATATTACAATGGCACCTGGAAGTGGGGGGATATATTACAATGGCACCTGGAAGTGGGGGGTTATATTTCAATAGCACCTGGAAGTGGGGGGATATATTAGGCAGCAAATTAACATTTTGTCCCTGACGTTGATGTGTTGGAAGCAGAAAACATGTGCAAGTATTAGGATTCGAGCGAATTTGACAACTGGGTCAGAGCAACTAAAAAAATGCATCTCTTGCAGGATGTTCCCAATCTGTAGTGGTCAGGACCGAACAAAAGTGGTCCAAGGAAGGAAAACCCGGTGAACAGGCAACAGGGTCATGGGCCGCCAAAGCTCCCTTATGCATGTGGGGAGGGAAGGCTGGCCCATGTAGTCCAATCCAATAAAAGGTCTACTGTAGCTCACATTGCTGGAAAAGTTCATGCTGGTTTTGATAGAAAGATGTCTGAACACACAGAACATCGCAATTTGTTGAATATGCTGTGTACCGCAGACTGGTCAAGGTGCCCATGCTGACCTGTTTCGGCTGCCAAAAGCACCTATAATGGGCACATGAGCATATTAACTGGACCAATAGGCAATGGAAGAAGGTGGCCTGGTCTGATGAATCACATTTTCCTTTTACATTATGTGAATGGTCGGGTGTGTGTGTGTCATTTACCTGGGGAAGAGATGGCACCAGGATGCACTATGGGAAGAAGACAAGATGGCAGAGGTAGTGTGATGCTTTGGGCAATGTTCTGCTGGGAAGCCTCGGGTCCTGCCATTCACGTGGATGTTACTTTGACACGTACCACCGACCTAAACATTGTTGCTGACTGAGTACACCCCTTTATGTATTCCCTGATGGTAGTGGTCTCTTTCAGTAGGATAATGTGCCCTGCCATACTGCAAAAATGGTTCAAAAATAGTTTTATGGTTTGTGGAACATAACGAGTCTGAGGTGATGACTTGGCCTCCAAATTCTCCAGATCTCAGTCCAATCGAACATCTGTGGGATGTGCTTGAAAAACAAGTCCGATCCATGGAGGCCCCACCTCACATCTGCTACTGATGGCTTGGTGCCAGATACCACAGCACACCTTCAGAGGTCTAGTGGAGTCCATGCCTCCGATGGTTCAGGGCTGTTTGGGTGGCAAAAGGGGGACATAATGTTATGGCTGGTTGGTGTAGGTCCCATATTGTACTGTTGGATATTTTAAACGGAGCCCAAAAGCTCACACGCCTCAATAATGTAAACCTCAACGATAGCTAAGAGCAAACTAAACTCTAGCACGGCCCTTCACTATTTGTCAGCCATGCTGTCCACTCTTTGAGTGACCAATAATGAGATGAGCGAGGGTGGGGCCAAAGTTAAAGGAGAACTATGAGGTGAGTGCTTTTCACTCACCTCATAGTTCTAGCTGACCTGTGACAGTCACAGGTCGGCTCAGTAGATCGGGAGGTGAGCGAACACATACCGGCGTTCGCTCACCTCTCGATCCTGTCACGGCTCTCTGCCGTGACAGGGGAGGGGCTGGATTCCCCCCTCCCCGATCCGCCAGCGCTGACTGGTGGAATGGACGGGGGAGGGGGCGGGTACAGCTGGCTCTGCCTCTAGATAGGCAGAGCCAGCTGTCACTCAGAAAGCTGGGCAGATCCAGACATAATTGTCGGGATCCGCTTCAGCCGCGGCGCCTCAGTATACCGCAAACTGTAGCTCGCGGTATACTGAGCTTAGGGTGACGGGAGGATGCTAGTTTGTGTCCTCCCGTTACCATAAGGAGAACTATGGGGAAAAGCCCTGACCCCATAGTTCTCCTTTAAGATTTGCATAATTGCTTGATTTGAAGCTCCCTTAACCACATTTTAGGTACAGAGACCAATGTGTCCCTATTTAAAGCCCTATTTATAGTATAAGAATGTTTATGCAATTACAGATTTATTGTAATCTATCTTTTATATTATATCTATTTTAGTCGTTGGGTTTGCATATACTATAAAGCACGCTTCAAACTAACACGCGTTTAACTAAACTGACAGCACTATTTAATAGCTTACTGCATGGGTAGGCAAGCTGTGGCCCTCCAGCTGTGATGAAACTAAAAATCCCAGCATGCCTCTGCCGCTGGGAGTCATGTCTGTGGCTGTCGGTGGAGTCGTGCAGTGCCTAATGGGATTGTAGTTGCACTACAGCTGGAGGGCCGGAGTTTGCCTATTCCTAGCTTACAGCCAGGGCCATTCCTATAATGAGGCAGCTTGATGCTGTTGTCTCAGGCAGGCATCTCTTTGGCTCACGTTGGGGGGCGTCAGACAGAGCGCCATGGCACAATATGCCTGTGGCCCCCATTGACTTCAAATAATGCAGAGGCGACACACCCCCGCCTTCAGACCCCCCACTGCTCCTTATAGCATGCACAACCACCAGCTCCCATTTGCCTCAATGATAATCAGACTTGCCCCTATGCCACAATCTAATAACCAGTGCTACCTATGCCAAGTCCGGTAACATCATGTGGGCAGGCCTGATAATTCTTCTGCATATAGGGACTTTGATGGATGAATAGTTGGGTTGAGAGGGCTCTGGGTTGCACTTGGGTGGTGAGGGAGCCAGGAAAAAATGACACCCACTAACAGTGTACAATATCAGTATAGACAATCAGATGAAATATATTGCTAATCTCACCTATTCTCTTTTAGGCCCCCTCTCCTCCCAGCGGCATCCACTGTCTCCACTGAGGCCAATTGATCCACCAGAGTTATTTCTGGGCTTGAGGCCAGCAGAGTTCAAGTCTTAGTAATATAGTCCATTATTGAACATTCGGAGTAAAATATTGCAGTTTATCTGCTTGTCCATTGATGATGACATACATCCACTTATTTCGGGATGTAAGCTTTTCATTTACAATGGACTGATGTGAGTTGAGTGAACCGAAAAAAGTTCCCCTATAGCAAGTTGAAATTCTTGACCATGATCTGACCTGAGCAGACACATAGCATCATCATTCTATAATATTAAACATACACATGATGTATATTTTATGTCCAATATCCCGGTAAAATAATTTACACGCCGACTTTGTGCCTTTTGTTTTTTTATTTTATAATATTTTTTTAGAGTTGGATCAAGGTGAAAGTCTTTATGGAATCTCAACTTCATGAGTGGCTCATAGTGGTCAATGTTTTTATAAAATCTGAAGTGGGTGACCAATGAAAACTGAAGGGAATGAAGACTTTATGGACCAGATACAACAAAAACTCTCTTTTAGTGTGAATATTACACCAAAAGTGTGTGTCTGTTTTTAGTTTTGTTTTTGGTTAATCTCTCTTGTCAGTTTTTTTGTTCTTTAATTGTTCGGGAATACCTGGTGATGCCGCCAGTTCTCCTTCTGCTCTTCTTCAGTCTTACCACACCATGCATGGAAGTGGATTTGTGCTGGTGTGGTCAGTTTGCATATCTGTGTTCCTCTATGGGGATACCTGTAATCAGTTTAACACCTTACTCCCCCACTCAGACCATCTAAGATGACTGATAGTGGCTCCCAGCAGGAGCCTTGCTGTCAAAACAGCAGGTGATTGGAGTATAAACAGATGAGGAATGCATATCCCAATGTGTGTGACATCAGACTGTGTTCCTCTATGGCGGCAGAGGATGCCATGGGCATGCATAGTGTGAATTTTCTCCCATACACAGTTCAATATCACATCCCCCCACTCAGACCATCTAGGATGACCCAATAGGAGCATGGCTGTCAAAATAGAAGGTGATTGGAGATCCATATGCAAGTTTACACAGCTCACCTCTTATGCTTTCCATCGTCTCCACACTCGGTGCTCCGACAACCTCGCTCCCAGAGGTAAACACTCCAAGACAAATAAAGATTGTCAGCACTCGGTAGTCTTCCATTTTTTTAATAAGGATCAAAGAAAGAAGGATAACGGAGGATGTCTTGTAGCGGGTGGTTGGAGCATACACAGATGGGAATGCCCTTCCCCACTATGTATGACCTGCTCCCCGTCCCTGGCACGGGGAAAAGGATGATAAGAACGGCTGTGCGGTCATGTGACTGCCAAATAAATTTCCATAAAAAGGTACAAAATGTTTATTTTTTAAATAATACATATGACCAATAGATCAATGACGAACTTTATGGTACAATTTCATATAAAAATATTTGTATTATATATATATATATATATACCGTATTTTGCGTTCCATAAGACGCACCGGACTATAGGACGCAGGGAGGTCCGGTGCGCCTTTGGAGCACTCAACAGACCGTACCTTCTGTCACAGCTTCTGTGACAGAAGCTGTGACAGAAGCTGCCGTTAGTGAACGCTGAGACATGTGGCGCTGTGATTACAGCGCTGCGGTCTCAGTGTTCACACAGAGCAGACGAAGAACTTCCGTTCTTCGTCTACTCTATGGTGATCTCGATCACCGCTGCCTTATAATAATAATATAAAAATAATAATATGATGATAATAATAATAATAGTACTAATAATAATATTCATAAAGTACATATCATGCTGATAAAAAAATCTAGTTTTTCATCTGGACCAGTCAAATTTTCTTAATAGTAATTATTCAGAACATTCCAGTTCTAAAGAATACATAAAGTTTGTCATTGTACAGTTTGTCATTGTACTCCCAGGAAACGATTCTCAATTTGACACGTTTCACAATAATTTGCAATCTACTGCTTCATCAGTAGATTCTCAGATACATAAGTACTCAAACCACAAATCCCATAATGCCTCTGTCTCCGGGAGTCATGCCTGTGGCTATGAGACTCTTGCAATGCCTCATGGGATTTGTAGTTCCACCACAGCTGAAATGCCTAGGTTGCCTTCTCTACTGACCTATACAGTAATCTGCAGTTTTGCATTTTAAACCATTGCAGATCTGTCCGATGTTTTGCACCCAGTTAACCTCGTTCAGGTATTGTCGGGTGAGCTGTCAGAACATTAAACCTTATCTGCATTAAATCAATCTGTATTGGCCAATTAACCTTTCAATGGAAGGGATGTGATCCAAGGAAAGGGTCATCAATCATATCAGTTTAACATTCTGTACATTGATCTCTATGTAACAAGCCTCCAAGGTTTTCCAAATGTAATCATGGAACTGTTAAAAAATAAACCATGGAGACTACTTACAGTTTCATGCCATTTAAATACATTCTGAGTAATGTGTAAGTTTAACACTCTCAGCTCACAGAGATCACTATGTGCTTTCTTCTCTGTAGAAGGGCACCATCTTTGTTCATGTATCATCCGTAATCACCGTCTACTCCCAGGGCTGTGATGACGGCTCATCGAGTAATTAATCCATGTGCCTTGCCGCACTCCTTACTGGATATTCCAAAGAGACGGCTCATAGAGGACACGATCATGTCAATTCTGGTGCCTATGCAGTTCTTGGCCATATTCACAAATGCCTGAGACAGGTCAGCCCCTGCCGCAGCCTCTAAGCTTGTGACTTATTCAAAGTTACAATGTTGCAGTCTGCTCACTTGGGGATGGGAAACTGAGGAAATGCTTCCTTCTGCCTGCAGCAGACCGTTGACATCACCTTAGCCTAGGCAAGGTCCAGTGACATTTTTTTAATGCTAATAAGTAAAACTTTTCTAAAATATATACTTTTGCTTTAATTTATTTATTACAGGTATTTATATAGTGCCGACAATTTACACAGCACTTTACATAGTGCACATTCACATCAGTCCCTGCCCTCGAGGAGCTTACAATCACATCAGTCCCTACCCTCAAGCTTACAATTACATCAGTCCCTGCCCTCAAGGAGCTTACAATCACATCAGTCCCTACCCTCAAGCTTACAATCACATCAGTCCCTACCCTCATGGAGCTTACAATCACATCTGTCCCTGCCCTCGAGGAGCTTACAATCACATCAGTCCCTGACCTCAAGCTTACAATCACATCAGCCCCTGCCCTGGGGGAGCTTACAATTACATTAGTCCCTGCCTTCAAGCTTACAATCACATCAGTCCCTGCCCTCCAGGAGCTTACAATCACATCAGTCCCTGCCCTCAAGCTTACAATTACATCAGTCTCTGCCCTCAAGCTTACAATCACATCAGTCCCTGCCCTCCAGGAGCTTACAATCACATCAGTCCCTGCCCTCGAGGAGCTTACAATCACATCAGTCCCTGCCCTCGAGGAGCTTACAATCACATCAGTCCCTGCCCTCGAGGAGCTTACAATCACATCAGTCCCTGCCCTCGAGGAGCTTACAATCACATCAGTCCCTGCCCTCGAGGAGCTTACAATCACATCAGTCCCTGCCCTCGAGGAGCTTACAATCACATCAGTCCCTGCCCTCGAGGAGCTTACAATCACATCAGTCCCTGCCCTCGAGGAGCTTACAATCACATCAGTCCCTGCCCTCGAGGAGCTTACAATCACATCAGTCCCTGCCCTCGAGGAGCTTACAATCACATCAGTCCCTGCCCTCGAGGAGCTTACAATCACATCAGTCCCTGCCCTCGAGGAGCTTACAATCACATCAGTCCCTGCCCTCGAGGAGCTTACAATCACATCAGTCCCTGCCCTCGAGGAGCTTACAATCACATCAGTCCCTGCCCTCGAGGAGCTTACAATCACATCAGTCCCTGCCCTCGAGGAGCTTACAATCACATCAGTCCCTGCCCTCGAGGAGCTTACAATCACATCAGTCCCTGCCCTCGAGGAGCTTACAATCACATCAGTCCCTGCCCTCGAGGAGCTTACAATCACATCAGTCCCTGCCCTCGAGGAGCTTACAATCACATCAGTCCCTGCCCTCGAGGAGCTTACAATCACATCAGTCCCTGCCCTCAAGCTTACAATTACATCAGTCTCTGCCCTCAAGCTTACAATCACATCAGTCCCCGCCCTCAAGCTTACAATCACATCAGTCCCTACACTCAAGCTTACAATAACATCAGTCCCTGTCCTCAAGCTTACAATCACATCAGTCCCTACCCTCAAGCTTACAATCACATCAGTCCCTGCCCTCAAGCTTACAATCTCATCGGTCTCTGCCCTCGAGGAGCTTACAATCTAAGGTCCCTATCTCACATACATACAGGGCAGATCTAGACAGGAGCCAATTAATCTGCCAGGATGTCTTTGGAGTGTGAGAGGAAACCAGAGTACCCGGAGGAAACCCACGCAATCACAGGGAGAACAGGCAAACTCCATGCAGATAATGTCCTGACAGGGATTTGAAGTGGGGACTCCCAGTGCTGCAAGGCAACATTGCTACCACAAATCGACTTTGTGGTATATGGGCTGCCATTGCTGAACATTATAAAAATACTAGTTGTCCGGCTGTCATACTAACCCGGAAGAGGGAATGTCCAGCAACTCAGACAGTATTAATGCCAAAGGCAGCCAGGGAACTGGCATATTCAAAAGCAGGTCTGGAGAAGTACTGGAAGCCACCTTATTGCCCTCATGCCAGGTTTCCCTTCAAAAGAGACCCATACCCTCAGGCTAAACAGCAATAGGCTTTGGCAGGGACCATGTGACCATTGCCCCGGCACTGTTCATGTGAATGGCGGGCTTATATACAACATGACTATCAGTGACCCCAATGATAAGAAAGGGAACCTTTTAGCGACTTTACAAGTCTGCATGAAGACTGTCCGGAGTCCGGACATGACACAATATACAGCAACTATATGATGTTTATAAATCTGTAGCTTGAATTGCTCCAGGAATTCCTGGGCTCCAATCAAGTGATTTTGCCTGCCAGGGTCTTCATGAGAGATGCATTCTGGGAAACGTAAGGCATCATATTCTAATGCAGGCAGGTTATCACAGTTCAGTGTAATGAGTTGGTAGGTCACAGAGAGTGAGACGGCCGGGTGAATGATCTGGTAAGACTGTGATGGACTTTAACACAATGGCTGCTAACTGAGTAAGAGGTAGCAGAAGGGCTGAAAGTGATGGTTTCTTACACCGGTTGGCCACTGAATGAGAGGCAGCAAATGTGCTGGGAGTGATAGATTTTTGCATTGGCTGGCCATTGAATGTGAGGAAGCAGAAGGGCTGAAAGTGATGGATTGTTGCACTGGTTGGTCTCTGAGTGAGAAGCAGCACATGTCAGAGTGTAATTTGGGAAGGGGGTTTAACACCGCGGATGTCAACTGGTTAATATTGGTTGGTCACTGAATGAAAGGCAGCAAAGGGACTGGGTGTTATGGACTTTTACACTGGTTGGTCACTACGTGCAATCAATTTTTCCGGTGGCTGGCAACTTAGAGGTCACAGAGGGTCTAAGTGTGAGGATTTTTTACATTGGCTGGTCAATAAATGAGAGGAAGCAGAGTGACTGGGTGTGATGGGTTTTAGCATTGGCTGCTCATTGAGTGAGAGGCAGCAAAGAGGCTGGGTATGATAGATTTGGATAATGTCTCCACATTGATTGTGAGGCAGCAGAGGGACTGGGTGTGATTATTTTATTAAATAAGAGGCAGCAGAGAGACTGTGTTTTCTAGGTTTTTACATTGGTTGGCCATTAAGCGAGAGGCAGCAGGGTAACTGGATGTGATTTATTTTTACATTAGCCAGTCCTTAAGTTAGAAGCAGAAATGGGAGTAATTGTAATGGACTTTACACTGGCAGGTCACTGAATTAGAAGCAGTAGAGGTACTGAGCGTCATGGATTTTTACACTAGCTATTCACTGAGTGAGTTGCATTGGAGTGATGAAGTGTGATATAATTTTTAGTTTTACAAAAAGCCAAAAGCCAGAGAGCCGATATGTATGAGACACCAGTGCACATCCATGAATAAACAAAGACGTCTGCACAACAAAATTGTGTCATTCGTGGATCAACATCCTAATCCAGGAAGTAAGCGTTGAGTCTGGATGATGCCTGAACCATGATGACTCCATCTTTCTGGGAACAAAGGATGATGAAGACATTGTCAGGATGAGTACTCTGATCTCTGTGTGCTTTTGACACAGTTGACCACCCGCTGCCACTTAAAAAAACTCCACTCGCTTTGCCTACATAACTCTGCTCTCTTGTGGTTCTCCTCCTACCTATCTAAGCGCTCCTTTAGTGTCACCTACAAATCTACCTCTTCCTCTCCTCCTTCTCTTTACATAGAGGTTCCCCAAGGCTCTGTCCTCAGACCCCTTCTCTTCTCTATCTACACCTTCTCTATTGGTCAGTTGATAACCTCTAATGGCTTCCAATACCATCTCTATGCTGATAAAACTCAAATATATATCTACACTCCACAGCTCACCCCTTTTGGTCTCCTTGCGTGTCACTAATCTACTAACTGACATATCAGTCTGAATGTCACATCACTTCTTAAAACTCAATCTTTCAAAAACTGAGCTCATGATATTTCCTCCCCTCCCTTGCACATTCCTCCAACGTTTCCATTCAGATTGATAGCACAACTATCTCTACCTTCCCCCCATGTCAATGCTAAATGTAATTCTTGACTCCAACCTCACCCTTCTTCCCCACATCCAATCACAATCCAAATCCTGCCGCCTTCTCCTTCATAACATCTCCAAAATACGCCCCTTCCTCACCAATGAAACCACAAAGCTACTCATCCACTGCCTTGTTATCTCTCTTCTCAACTATTGCAACTCCCTCCTCATTGGCCGACCTCTACACAGGCTATCTCCCTTTCAGTCAATGGTGAATGCTGCTGCTAAACTCATCCACCTAACCAACCACTCAGTGTCTGCAACCCCCATTTGTCAATCTCTCCACTGGCTTCCATCACCTACCCCTCTCAGCCAATACCTCCACTGGCTTCCAATAGCCCAAAGAATAAAATTCAAAATATTAACAACCACTTACAAAGCCATCTACAACTCTGCCCCTCGGCTATATCTCCAATCTCATCTCTAGGTATCACCTTAGCCGCCCCCTCCGCTCTGCCAAGACCTTCTGCTTTCCAGCTCCCTCGTCCACTCCTCCCAAGCTCGCCTCCAGGACTTCTCTAGAGTGTCTCGCATCCTCTGGAACACCTTACCTCAATCTGTCCAGCTATCTCCTATTCTGTCCACCTTTAAGCGATCCCTGAAGACCAGGGCCGGTGCAATTTTTGCCTACAGAGGCGAAGGTGCATTTTTGCGCCCCCCACCACCCGCCAGTAACAGTACGGAGAACCGCAAAATATGTTGAGCAGGACCATAAACTAACACTAACCGCACTCCCTTTTCAATAACACTAGATGCACTCCGTATTCATTAACACTAACTATTCACTAACACTAGCTGCACTCCTATTCACTAACACTAACTATTCACTAACACCAACTGGTTAAATGATCCATAGTACAACTACATGTTATGTACATATTATGTACTATAGATCATTTAACCCATTCAAGTTAGCAGAGGATAATCGTAAATCTATGGTCTCCAGTGTATACTCTATATGTAGTACATATATACAGCACACACCTCCACTACACTCCAGCAATAGAGTTACAATTCTCCCCTGCTAACATGAATAGGTTAAATCATGATCCATAGTACATATACAGCACACACGTCCAGTACACTGCAGCAATAGATTTACAATTATCCTCTGCTAATATGAATGGATTAAATGATCCATAGTACAACTACATATTATGTACTATAGATCATTTAACCCATTCAAGTTAGCAGAGGATAATCGTAAATCTATGGTCTCCAGTGTATACTCTATATGTAGTACATATATACAGCACACACCTCCACTACACTCCAGCAATAGAGTTACAATTCTCCCCTGCTAACATGAATAGGTTAAATCATGATCCATAGTACATATACAGCACACACGTCCAGTACACTGCAGCAATAGATTTACAATTACCCTCGGCTAACATGAATGGGTTAAATGATCTATAGTACATAATATGTACATAACATGTAGTTGTACTACGGATCAATAACCTAACCCATTAATATTAGCAGGGGATACTGTATATATGTACTACATATAGAGTATACACTGCAGACAATAGATTTACAATTATCCTCTGCTAACTTGAATGGGTTAAATGATCCGTAGTACAACTACATGTGATGTACCATGGATCATTTAATCCAGTGATTCTCAACCTTTCTAGGGTAACATTTGCCAAGTTGTGGTGACCCACAACGGTAAAATTTAGGGATGACGCGGCTGCTGCAGCGACATCTGGCGGCGTGGCGGGAGAACTGACACTGCTGCGCTAGGAGAGGGATGAGGAGGACTCTCACCTTATTATTGTTTATTTTTTATAATTTTCTTATTTTTTAATAATGTGTTTTGTTATTTCTTTTTATTTGCTTTCTTATTCTTTAAATTATTTTATTTTTATTTCTTTAATAATTTTTTTATCTATTTTTTTTCCACTTAACTTCATTGCTATCACACAGAGGTAACAAGCCCCTCTGTAATAGCAATTGGAGGTGACAGGTTCTCTTTATTGACCCTGTCACCTTCAATACAGGAGTCCTAGCACAGCACTGTGCTGAAACTTTTGTGACAGGTGAGAGGGGAAGACTGCTATCCCCTCTCACTGTGCACACGGAGCGGCAGGTTTACTTTTAACCCTGTCGGGAAAAAAAAATTATAACTTTCTCCTGGAAAGGTTTAGTCTGCTGGATGAGAAAGTTTTTTTTTCTTTTTTGAAAAAAAAAAGAGCAGAGAAAGCGCTTCTCTCCTGGGTGGCCGGAAGCCGCTAGGCGACCCCTGGCAAATCGTCATTCGACCCCCAGGTTGAGAACCACTGATTTAATCCATTCATATTAGCAGAGGATAATTGTACATCTATTGTACTACATATAGAGTACACACTGCAGACAATAGATGTACAATTATCACTTGCTAATAATCATTAGTTCTTGCCACACTTCTGGCCATATAACTTGACCATCGCATTTGCAGGCAGTTACAGACCTCAAAACAGGTTAACATCAGAAAAAAAAGAGAATAACAAAATGCAAATCACTCACCATGTGCCTCCCTGGTTGTAGTCAGTGGCGCGCTGTGCTGGAGAGCCGCGGCGAGTCAGCGCTGGTCTGGTGGGAGGAGCTCCAGGGTGGGGTCCTAATTTAGCTGGCCGGCGACTGCCATAGGTGCCGCGCGTGTCGGGATCCTCTGGCAGTTGCCGGCCAGCTAAATTAGGACCCTACCTGGAGCTCCTCCCACCGGACCAGCACTGACTCGCCGCTGCTCTCCCGCACCAAAGGTGAAGAAAAAAAAAAACATAGCGCAAGCATCGTGGCATTTTGACAAGTACAAGTACTTGTCAAAATGCCCTGTTTTTTCTGCCCTCACCCCGTCAGCGCCCTCAGGCGGCCGCTTGACTTGCCTTGTGGTAGCGCCGGGCCTGCTGAAGACTCATCTCTTCAGGGATGCCTATCCTGCCTCAACTTAACCTCTGAACTATCACTTTCTCAAACAACTCCCACAGCAACCGCCTTTTGTATCACTTCCTCTCCCTTTTAGATTGTAAGCTCTCACCGGAAGTACCCTCCTAACCATCTTATTGTAGGAGGGTCTTAAATTATATTTTAACTGTAATGTCTTCCTTATATTGCTGCACAAACTGTTGGTGCTATATAAATCCTGTATAATTATAATTACTTAGCATTAAAGCTCTTAACATAATTTATATATCACATTCTACATCCTCTTTAAAGCAGGAGAGGCTCAGATATTGGTTTATTATATTATTATATAGAGTTCTGAAAGGCCTTCCACTAGAAATGTTGAAATATTTTGTATTATTTCAAATTCTTTCATAGTATTTAGCATCTGGTTTGTTACATCCGTACAGCTGGGAAAAGATGTAAACATTAGTGGTGGGTAAATATTAAGTAATATCATGTAAACTGAATGTGTCTAACTAGAATAAAAATGTTGTGATCATTACAGACGTTCAAGTCATCACCGCACAACTGTAAACACTGACAAGTACTATAAAGTATAAACCCAAAAATGTATTTATTGACCTATTCACCGGGACAATAAACACAACTTCCTGCTTCAGCGGTATTTCAGCACTCATGAGGTCATTTCTGCTTTGTCCTGCACTCACTCAGCTTCCTGGCTGCCTTGTTTAGAATCAGAATTAACACGGCTAACCACACAGACCGTGGAGAGCCATAGAAATATCCCAGGACTGCGTGTGCGGAAGCTAAGCCCAAGCTGATTTATGAAGCTAAGAGCTCAGTGATATGTTTAACATTTGCTAGACTCTGATACTTGTGGTTTTTTTGCTTTGAATGGACAAGCAGCTTCAAATGCCATGATGTAAGAGTAAAAAGAGATTATTTAGTCTGAGAAACCCAAATACAGTTGGCCGATGGGAACACATTCTCATGGTCAAATATGTCACATTTATCAGTGAAGATTGTCCACAATTTCACCATATATTACCACTCATGTCAGGATAAAAAGAAGTAACAGTTTACTGAATATCCTGTTATAAAATGAACAAGGCTCTTTGTCATAAGGGTATAAACCAAACATTTGCTCATTTAGGGTAAAGCAGCAGGTTCTCTTTGGAGCATGAAGGGTAAGCACATGCACTATAAGGCCAAAAGCTTGTGGACACTAGACCATCACATCTATTAAATGGCCAAAATTGTGTGGGTACCCCTCTAAAAGATTGAGTTCAGGTGTGTCCAGTGAAGGATACTGGTAATGCTAAGGCATACCCAGACATTTTAAACCATTGTGAAGTTACCACCTTGTTTCAACAATTAGGAGAAGCCCCTTTTCTGTTTTCAACATGACTGTGCTCTTGTACACAAAACCAACTCTATAAAGACATGGTTTGACTAATGTGGTGTGAAATAACTTGAGGAACTTGCACAAAGCTGAACCTCAACCACCCCAGAAAACTCTTGGAATGAATTTAAATGTCAATTAGGAGTCTGGTCTCCTCTAACAACATTGGTACCTGATTTCACAAATGCTCTTTTGGCAGAATGGGTACAAATTCCCATAGACAGTCCAAAATCTGGTGGAAAGCCTTCTCAGAAAAGTGGAGGAACTTATAGCTGCAAAAGGGAGGGGGGCAACTCCATATCAGTATAATGGTTTGCCCCAGGGGGAGTATCAAGTACTAAACTACAAGCTTCCCTCTGATAATCTCTGGAGAACATCGAGCCCATTGAAGTGACGATAGGCAGGGGAGGATTGGAGTTGGTTTTGCTAAAGTGGATGGATGATACCAAAGTCTGAATCTGACTTTACTTCAGATACTTCAGTACAGTATACGATTCTTTAAACCCACTGGTTGATATCCTGTTGGTTGGAACTTGTTTGCTGTGATCACTTTATTCCTGATGCTGACTACTGATGCTTTACTAAAAACACATTGATGCATAAAGCCCCTTTTTTCCATAAAAAGTCAAACTGTTTCATTACATCTTTATTGAGGTCAGGAAGCTATTGGCCTTTTTGAAGAGTAATTTTAATTTGAAAGAAAATTGTTGGATTTCACAACATGACTTGTTACGCAACTTTCTATTTTCTCATTTTCCATTTAACTGAAGAGAAAGTTGACCCCCACGTGTGTACAGTGCGTGTCAATCTGTTTAATTTTATGTGTATGATAGGCATAGTCACATCCAACGTTCCCATGAGTTTTCAGAAGCCTGAACCCCTATAGAGCATCACCTCCAACAGAGGACTGTGTTGCAGTCATTTTCCAATCAATGTGTTATAGATGTTCAGTTAATGCATAAAGAGATCAAAGTGAATCTGTGCTTTGCCCCTGCAGGACAACGTAATAGGGGTTAATGGAATTAGAGAGCTTAAATCTCCCTGAAATGTCAGCAAAAATTGGGGGCCATTTTAGCAACATGCATAGAAATAAATTGGGAAGGCAACATTAAAGTGACACTAGAGGATATCCCCCCCTACAGAGGAAGACCCCCCCCCCCCCACCCCAATGCTAGTGTAAGGAGCTACCTTAAATGATGCCTCTTGAACCGATCATCTTCTTCTTTCCTGTAGTTTTCAGGAGTCCCTTCAGCGCTGGTGCTGGTCTCTGAGCCATCGCTGACTGCTGAGTCTTCTGTATCCCACGGTGTCTGTGCGGGTGCACGCTGCCGGACTGCCGTGCTTTGACTAATTCTGTGTCTCACCGCCGGACTGCCGTGCTTTGACTTATTCTGTGTCTCGCCGCCGGACTGCTGTGCTTTGACTTGCTTTGACTTATTCTGTGTCTCGCCGCTTCTCCCGGCCGAAGATCTTTACTGCGCAACATGATCCTTTGCAGCCGCCCAAGCATTTTCAGATCTTTGGATGGGAACGTGATGCGGAGACACAGGTAACTTTAACCTTTTTCGTAACTTTAAAAAAAAAAAATGTTTTTGCATATATCTACTGCTTGCTAGCAGCAGACCCGAGGGTTTCCTTTAAGGAGTTGTTTCAGTATTTTTAAGGGTACGGCGAACTTGTGCCAAGAGAAGGACTCATATTATCCCTATCATTTACCATTATTTTTTGTATAAGCGAAATAAAAAACAAAAAAAATATCAAATTCACAAAAAAACACACATACAAAGAACATTAATTAATAATCAACTACTACTATCAAACCCAACTGGACCTTTAGTTTAAATCAACTTAAAAAAAATTTGGGGGCGTTAAAACAAAAGTTTTTCAGTGTCTTATAATTGGTTTTCTTTCTAAAGCAGCAGCAGGCTGAGTATTAAAGCCTGTCCCCTGCCATCTTCTGCACAAAAGGACCCATGTTGTTTGTGGGGAAGCAGTGGTCTCATTACAGTGGTCCAACGTCCCCCTTACTGAGTCAGACCTATAGCTCTGCAATTAGTAAAGTTCATGTTTCCTGTTAATTGGAGAGCTATAGCTCTGATGAATCAGGGGGCATGTCATAACTGCAGAGAGATCACTACTTCCCCAAAAGGAGCAAGGGTCTGCAGCATGCTGGCAGGGGACAAGCATTTCTACTCAGGCTGTGGCTGATTTTTAAAGAAAAGACTTTGCACACCCTTTACCCTTAGATGCACCTGGAATGTATTTAGCTCATTTAAATTGAACATTGAATTAAGACTTTGAATACACACCAAGAAAAGACAAAAACCCTTTAAGTATAGGAAAAAAGAAGATACTTTTTTCGATCAAAATTCACCTAAGCAGCTCACTGAGCAGAAATTATGAGTTTCCACTTTGGAAAAGAAGAAGTACAACCAGCTAACTGATATTACCTTCATACACGAGAAACATGTTTTCTCTGAGCGTTAATTAGTTACTAGGGACTCAACTTTCCTAACTTTTGGGCTCAAACCCACCATGAGCATGCGGTCCAGTAAGAGCCATTAATGCAGACAGTTAGGTGGATGGGGCTTCATTTAGAAGTCAGAATAGCCAAGATCTTAGTAACAAAGTCAATCTAAACCAAGGTAGTTAAAAGCAGACAGCTTGTTGTTCCTAAACATACTGTAGGTGTGACATTTACTTCTAAAAGTGAAGAATGACTAAAAGGGTCACTTTATTTTATAGCTATTCTCTACACTGTTTCCAGTTCCAATGAATCCTGTTTGTGATCAGTTCCTCAATAATCAATATTCAAGACTTATTTTTTCGAATGCCGGAAAGTAGACAAAGTTGGTCCTAGATGTTTACCCCTTTGCGTGTCCACATCAACACTGTAAACATTTTCTGAACTTCAAACAGACTCGTGCGGAAGGCATTAAAATTCTTATATTTTATCACTTTTCTACCTGATTGTGCAAAATAAGTTCCACCAAAGTTCGCAAGGAGTTCACGGAACACGTGCCAGATCATACATGTTTTTCATCTTCTTTTAACCTGCACCAGAAGATGAGGAGGCAAAAATAGCAGAACGTTCACATATTGTGTAATCAACACACAGCAAGAGGACATTATACTCAGCTGTGAAATGCTATAAGAACCATCATAAAAACATCCAATACGGGTTCAGGTAGAGGCGACTCTGCAGGAAAATAAAGTTAAAGCAGACCCAGAGCAGATGTTGCAGAGGAAAGAAGTAGGAGTATGGATGGGATAAATGAAGCTATATGACATTTCATCGCTCCCTGGCTATACCGGGTGTCACATTTGCACTGGAAAATAGTTTCTACTCAGTAATAGACATGTAAGTTGTGAAAAAATTCGGTTTGGTTCGAATATTTCGGGATTCGGATACAAAATTTAATCCAGTTCAGGTTTCGGATTCGGACGAAATCTTAATTTTCGTTAGTTTCGGATGAGTTTACCAATATTCTTTGCTAATAACACAGTCAACCATATACAAATATGAATACTAAAGCTGAGGCTCCCAGACCCGATTGGCATTCGGGGGCTCCCATGTTGATGTGACGAAAATTTGTATTCCGAACCATTCGGATGCATTAAACCGAAAAACACATCTGATTGACCAGAAGAGTCACATGTCCGATTCAATTTTGTTTTTGAATGCAATTCGGACGGGACTCAGAATGTCCGAATTTCGGAAAATTTGTCCGAATTTTGATTCGGAACTAAATGAATCGCACATGTCTACTCATTAATAAACCAGTCTTCTAGTCGTATAATTCCATACTACAGTAGAGGCATAAATGAGGGAACTCCATTGGCATGAGGAACAAGATAAAGGTCCCTATGTTAAACGCCTTTTGTCTGAAGTTCAACGGGATTGGGCAGGGCAGCGGGCGGTGGGAATTCTTTTTCTTTCGGTGAGTCGTTTATTGTGAGTGACATGACTCTACATCGCTGGACAATGTGATTGATGATGGATTACATCAACAGACACTTTTTTTTTTATTTCAATAAAGGACTTGTTAAAACTGTCTTGTGTTTTTTGTTCAACTAAAGGACTTTTTATGGTGTGGTTATTTACCTTTTGGTGAATGAGTAGGGGGTAACAACTACCCCTTTACTCATTCACAAGGGGGATAAGCCCCCCTGCCCACAGACGCCCACAACCACTGTGCCAGGGTTGTGGGGCAGAGGCTCTTGCCCTTATCAACATGGGGACAAGGTGCTTTTCCATAGGTGCTTTTCCCTCCCCATGTTGAGAGCATGTGGCCGGGTATGGTGTCGGGGGTGGGTGGGCACGCTTGTCTGCCCCCTTTCCTGCTCTGCCAGGCTGCTGCTCAGATTAAAGGTCTGGTAGGAATATTAGGGGTGACCCCACGCTTTTTTTTGTCTTTTTGGCATCTTTTCTACCAGACCTAACGGGACTGGTATGACTTTTAAAAGGGGACACTAAGCTTTTTTTGCCATTGGGGCACCCCCTAACATTCCTACCAGTCCTAAAGGGTCTGGTATGATTTGAAGAGGGGTTACACGCTGTTTGTTTTTTCGTCTTATGTTAACTTTTAACAACATTCATTGCTTCAGTCCGCTGTGGTGGACCATTCTCCTCGCTCCGGCCGTTTGTTCGGCTTTGCCGAGCTGAAGCATGTTTCCTTCAGCTCGGCTTCATTCGGTTGTTTACTTCGGTTGCTGTACTTGAGAATAGTCCTTACCGTAACTATTCCATTCAGCTGAACTGAATGCTTTCCCCAGCCAAATTGAGCCAAAGGATTTAGCCGAGCCTTTGCTCCCTTGTAAATAACCCCCATGGAATAATGGACAGAAAATGTGTTACTCATCCTGAAAAACGATCTATTTTGCATTTCATTCTCATGTATCATGTGTATCATGACCAGTAGTCATATCACATGTATAAGTATTTCTAAATGCCTCCCTTACACCAGACAGCATCTCAGATGGAAGGTCACTGATGAGGTACAGAGCCATTGCTGGCGGAAGCCTTAGAGATGTCTTACTTTGTTGCCAACATGCTGCATCATCTCACTGTGGATGATGCACGCTCCCTGATGGAGCCTGTTTTGTATTTGTGAAAACATTTGGAGATCCACTGTAATTGGTTCTGATAAGAGAAGTCATCTGTGTTCCAATTCTAGATAATGTGCTGTGTTTTCATGTGCCGTGATCTAGATCGTAGTCAAATGTCTAATCTGAAACAATAAAGAAAAACTTTCACATTGAGAAAGTTATAACATAGATGTAAAAACAAATTATCTTATGCTTAACATAATGGGCTCATTTACTAAAGGCAAATAGGTTGTTAACTTTGAAAGGAAATTTGTATTTTGCAGGGGGAGTTTCGTGAAGGCGGTGAAGATCAGCTGACTTCAATCACCCAATCATGTGAAAGTAAATATACTGTACCTTTTTCAATATTTTCTTTGTATGTGATTGGGCATCTTTCCAACGTGAAATTTCACCACATTCACCAAGCTAAGGGAAACCTCCCCTGCAAAATGGAAATTCACTTGCAAAGTGAACAGCCTATTTGCTTTTAGTAAATCCACCCCAATGAATTAGTGGGGGTGATTTACTAACCTAAACACACACACGCACCAGGTTCGTGTGCATTTTTTAACACAGCAAAACGTATTTATCAACCAAACACGAGCAACGTGTCACATTTTTACGCCATTATGGCGCGTTTTTATGTATTTACGTACATGCGCGTCATGTAGCATGCGCCATAGGCTACACGCCGCTCTAATAGCGGCATGCAAGTCTCTAAAAGCATATTTGTACTAATGCCATATATGGAAAAATCATGCACCTGATGCATATATAATGCTGCTTCACAGTTTAGACAAAAATGGTTAGCTCATGCATTTACATTTCTGCATTCAACAACGCAAGCAACACAACGTAGAGCTAATTTACACAACATCACCTTGCAATTCATGCAGGGCTTTGCACAACACACCTGCTGGGTGTGTACACACTACAAAGGTGTCTAGATTCCACCAATAGATCATGCTGGGAGGGAACACACTACAGAGGTGTATACTTGTTCGTGGCATGTTTATAAGGTTAGTAAATCAACCCCAGTGAGTCAAAGAGGAGACCACAAAGGCAGTCTACCAGTTAACTGATAATGCTATCCAGGAACCACTATCACCGGAAGAGCCAGAAAATTCAATCAGTTTGCCTTAAAGCGAACCTTTACCAGCATTCACTAAAAATCACATCAGCATTTAGCTTTGCATGCGGATTTAAAATAATCTTACATTCATTAGTCAAATAAATTTGTTTATCATTTATTTACAAATAGAGTTTATTTGCGTCCTGATATAATGTGCCCAAGCGTTGCATCCTGGGAAGGTTACATCAGCAGAGCATTGCTCGGAAAGCTCTTCTGTAATCTCATGAGATCTCAGGGAAAGGCATTTCCCTCCCCTGAGATGATGTGCATAGTCACATGCCCTGGTCACATGTACCAGAGTTCCAGAAAGTAAAGGGAGATCTAGTAATCTGCCCCTAGTTAACCTGGCCACTGTCAGAAGACAGGGAATGGAAAGAGAGATAAGATATGCAAAAAATACAAAGCCAAATTTTAAAGAAATGAGTAAAGTTCCTCTTTAGTTAAAGCTTTTTTACCATGGTTTCTTTCAACGAGATCTCGGGGGGCTTGTAGACGACATTCAGGAGGGTTTGCAGTTTGCTTCCTGTTATTCTGTAATCTTTTTTATTTTTTATAGCTTATGGAATATGACAATTTTGATTTAACTCTGAAGGGTTCCAACAGACCGGCAGTCCCTCAAAATGAGGGAATTTGAGACCTATGCCTCACGCCTGTCCTTACATGTAACTTTATGTGAAAAAGAAAAGAGGCATACCAATCTCAACCTGGCTAAACTCACCATGGCTCTAACATTAACTATGAGAGGAATTTAGAGCCTGTCACTGCCGAGTAATCATTCGGAAAATGCTAGTTTGCTGGTTAAAATGCTGATACTTTGTCTTCAGTACTTCGAGCCACTAACCAAGAGCAGGCATGCAGATAAGGACAAATCTAAGAACTTGCGTCTAATACTCTTTAATTTTCAGTCCTGATTGTAGTTTTACTTTACAAGATCATTTCTGGAAAACTAGTTGCAACACCTGAAACTCCCAAGTGGGCAGTTTGTAATTATAGCAGGGAGATCTCACTGCTGTAGCATCCAAGTTGGAGCTACACCTAAGACATTTTTTTTAGATTTGTTCAACTGTCCTCTATGATGTAGATTCTAAAATATGCTCAGGGTCAGCAGAGGTTAAAAGTTGCAACAAGTGTGCAACATGTACCACAACGACGCAACTGTCTGGTCAGTGGAAATGTGCAGAACCTGTAGTCATCATGAACAAGACCGCTTCTAATTACCTCCAGTTCTATATTTCCTTGGGGATGGTGGTGGTTGACCAAGCTTGCCGGGAAGAGAACAGCGGCGCACACACATGGCACTGAAACTCCAAAGGTGTGATTTATATTAAAATGTACATCTCAGTATAGAACCTTTCCTTGTGCTAATAAAGTCGGTGGCTTTGGTAAGTCAACATTTGAGGTCAAAGTGTTTGGAATGTATTTCAAAGATCACATAAAAATTAGGATCTGCTAAGCACACTTATTAAGTTCATTCTTCTACATGAAAACTGCCAAAATCACTGTTTGCCCCGGAGGTGTACGGTCACAGCTTACTAAGTGTGCAAGATAATAAGAGACAGGCTCTGGGTTTTTTTCACTGTACAATTATTTTTGTCTGTGAGGACTATTAAACGTACATTCCGGTGAAGCTCAAAAAAATTTAAAAAAAAGAATTGACGCAGGAGACCGGACTTCCTTCTGAGAGGCTCTATTTTTTATTCTACGATTCAACTTGTACAGTTTTTTTCCCTGTTTGCTAAATCCCAATAGAAGTTAGAATGTTTATATTGACAATGGTCAAGGTTACAAGGACAATGCAGTGAAGTTAGCGTGTGGCTACTCTAAAGTGCAAGTTATATAGATGAAATGCAAGGACCCAGAGAGCCCTGGAAATAAAAACATCAGTGAGGAACACAGTTTTTGGGCCTGCTTCCTCCTGAGCCTTTCCTGTTGATGTGCCAGGTCAACCACATCATTGCTGGACCGAGTAGGAAGCTTAAAGGATGGGCTTGGTCCGGCCCAGGCACTGATTTTCTTGTTGAAGTCACTATATGCATAATAGGACACCATGAGTTTCTAGGCTCCTGTCGTGAGCAGTAGGTGTATAGGACAATAGTTTGGGTGCCAAAAGTGTGGGTGTAGGGGACAGCTTTGTGAGATTATTTGGGGGTTCTGTTGATGTTATTGTTGGATTTATACATTTTCATCATTATAATCCTTTTTTTCCTGTGATAATTATTTGGATGAGTTCAGTTACCATTAAAGCCAAATTGCACTCTAAACATTTTTTTATTTGGATTTTCTGCCCTAATATATGGGAACACCAGCATGGTAACATAAGCAATAAAGCACAGGCACTGAAGGAACAAGACGTTGAACTCACTAATTCAACTTTTACTGAACAACCTAAAACAGACAGAAGGTTACAATTAGACAATAAAGTATATTGATCATGATGCTGCTTAAGCACATGGCACAGTTGAGCATATCCACAGGCTTTGTGACTGTCCCTTTAGCAACCTGTAGGAAATGAGTTCAGTATGAAATGGATCGCTTTCAAAACAGTTGACACAGTTCACTGATGTTCAACAGCTCTCCAGGTCAACTTGAACTGATCCCCCTATGAACAGGGAGAGCTTCCTCCTTGGGTTTAATTCCACCAAAGTCAAAACCTTGAAAATTCTTGGGAGAGTATGGATAGAGTTTCATGACCAGCACACTGCAGAAGGACCCTGTTTCTTAGCAGAGGTTCTACCATCACTCCACTGCTGCTTCCTTAGTTTCAATGCTATGGTCTTCAATGCAAGAGTATCTGGAGAATACCCAACCAAAAAGACACAATTCCCAAGTCACAAACGTCATTCAGTCTTACCTCCCAGGTATTTCTTGTTTTTGTACTTGTATTCTCTCACTGTCAGAGCAGAAGTGTAAAGCGACCTTGTTTTCTGGCTGAACTCAGTGCTAATGATAGACATCTAAACTAAAGTGGTATCAGTGTTACATTAAAAAAAATGTTTTTGTTAATTGACAGTTTTAGCATCCTCCAACAACTTCAACAGAAAGTGTCAGTTACCAGCTTAGGTAGGAAATAGGTCATCCTCCATGGTACCCTTATAACTGACACTGATCTGACCTTTTTGATCTGATAGGGAGAGAATAAAAGTGATTAACAAATGCTCCCAATTCTGTGAAGTAAGACTGCATTATTATAATTAGGCATGTCCAGATACCAGTGCAGATACTTGGCATTTTCATGAGAACTACCAGGGTTGCAGCAGTTGCAGCTGGGACCTACCTATGGCGCTCCACCACTGTCCTGAAATCATTAGTCTGTATTGTTTTAGAAAAACTGTCACATGACACTAAACAAAAATGTATCAGTACTTGTATCTGTGAGTATTTACATAGTATTTGAGGTTGAGTAAAGACACAGGTCCATCAAGTTCAAACTGTGTGTGTCTGTGTGTGATTGTGCATGTGTGTATATGTGTACACAAGTCCCTGTGTGGTGTGGTTTTTAACAGTACCTGTACCCCTGTATGTTACGGTCTCTGAGGAAGGTATCTAAATGATTTTTGAATGATTCAATACTCTCAGCTGATACCACTGCTTGTGGCAGCGAGTTCCAGACTTTAACTGCTCTAACTGCAAAAAAGCCCCTACGCCTCTTGTGCTTAAATCTTTTCTCCACCAGTTTTCGGTGGTGGCCTCTAGTCCTATGTACTTGGACAAGTATCAGTACATGTACCCTGAACTGGAAAGTGAGCTGAATTGGCAAATTTTTCCTAATCAGCTATGTTGTCCTAGATTGTTCACTTCTCCTCCCTTCTCCAAACACTTCACCCTTTTGTGAATAACACAGTCTACACTACTTATTTATACAGATTGTTTTACTTCTTTTTTTTTTTTTTTTACTGTATTTCATGTTGTTGATATGTCCATTCAAATTCAAAGTAGACATAAAGACACTCACGGGTCTTACAGCGAAGATAAGTCAAAGTATCAGCATTTTGATGGAGCATAGTCCATCTTAGTCCAGATATGAGAAAGATGGATTGAGCTCCATTGAAACATTGACAATAAAATGCTGCTTTGACTTATCTCTGCTACAAGACCCATGAGTGTCTCTATATCTACTTTGGATTTGTATGGACACATCAAGGAAGTCTCAAGGGAGACTCCCAACAAGACTACCTAACCCAGGGGTAACCAAACTCCGGCCCTCCAGCTGTGGTGAAACTACAAATCCTGATGCATCCCTCTCCGGGAGTCATGTCTGTGG
The DNA here is from genome assembly GCF_000935625.1 of Nanorana parkeri. NCBI lineage: Eukaryota > Metazoa > Chordata > Amphibia > Anura > Dicroglossidae > Nanorana > Nanorana parkeri. Next base: position 1,001,425 of record NW_017306775.1, on the reverse strand, counting down.
CTTTCAGAATCTTGCAATGCCTCATGGGATTTGTAGTTCCACCACAGCTAGAGGGCCAGAGTTTGACTACCCCTGACCTAACCTATGTGACCCAAACTTTGCAATACAAAATATAGAGTTGAAATAAAGAGGATATATAAAGATGGTTCCTGAGCTATCCTACTACCCCCAAACTGTGTCCCACTTGCTAAAGTAAAAGAGGGGCGCTGATCATATATTCATGTTTAATGGCATTTAGTCATTTATTGAGGGGTATGAAAAAATGCAACGATGTGCCGAGATGAGCTGAACAAGAGGGAACACGGGGAAAACATTTAATTGCATTTCACAAACCTTAATCCATGGCCTTTTAAAAAGTGAGCATATGGGCCAATATAGGGATTTAGCCGGTGGGGCTTCCAGGTGTATAACATAAATTTCAAAATGAAAGCGAGAGCCCTTCATCAGGTGAGAAATTATTATGCTTGACTGGCATGAACCTTTCATTTTTACACCATGGCTAAAAGAGGTCTGCAGCTTTGAGACAGTAAAAACTGTGAAGTTTAAGTTCAAAGCTGGATTCTTTCTCTCCGACCAGACAGTCCTGAACTTTAACAAGCCCCGTTATAAGGTCAGGTCAGAGTGTAGGAATAATTCAGACTTAAAATATCTAATTAATTCTCTGCTATTTTACAGCGTTGTAAACGTCTGCTATCTGCCAGCTACAGTAGACGTGAATGGAGGCATTGACGTGTGAACGGCACTTAAGGTCTGCCAAGAAAGCTGGTGTTTAGTACCCGAGTCTTTTATTTGGCAAGTTAAAGCCCAGGGGCATTCTCTGTTTCCTGACCAAAGTTTACAACTTTTCCCCACTTGTTACAGACAGGGCAAGGCGATCGGTAATAAGTATCCATGTCACTCCACGGCACATCTAATAAAAACATAATTAACTGTGGAGCAGACACCCTAATCTCTCCAGGGTGACATGTTATGGTGCCCTTGTCTTGTGATCCCTTCAAATCAATTACTACAATGTATATCATCATCCAAAGCAGTCCGAGGAGAACCATAGGAAATGCTTCTCGTCTGGGCCAACTTGTCAAATAAGCCGTACATATGTTGAAACAACTTACATCTGAGCGACAGAGAGAGGCGATGCAGTCCCGAAAGACCCTTTGAACCTCAGAATGGGAAACACATTGAATTTTTTTTTCGGTCGTATCAGTAAAATGGCAGAGAAGAAGAAGAAAAAAAGTTCCGTACTTTGCATAATATATTTATCTTGGAAAGCGACGTTCTATTCAAGCTCTCCAAGAATTCGAGTGCTGAAAGTTACACTAAATCAACAGCACTTTTAGTAATGAAATAAATTCTTTATAAGAGCCGAGTATAGGGGGCTGACAAGGGTTTCGGATGGCGTGTTTTTATTAAAATTCTTTCATTCTGCAAAGCCGTATTGTCTGTGATTCTTGGATACGAGCGGGACGAGGAATAGCAAGCAGTCTATGCCCGTGTTTGTTCAGTCTGCCTGCCTGCGGCAAAAGAAAACACAATGCTTAATAAAAGGCTTCCTTTTTGTGGGTGACCTAGCAAATTTTCGGATTGTTAGATTTAAAAAAAAAGGTGAAGCGCTATTGAAATGTGGAGGGCTGCCGCCAGCTTTTATCTCCTAGCTGGCATCGAAATATCAATGAGCCACTGAGGGTGGCAAGCAAAGTCAATGAGTAAATGTTCAGTGGTGTCTAGATGTTGCAACTGTGCTAAGGTCACCAAGTCCTAATGCACTTTGATCCGACCTGCAAATGCTCCATTGCAATCAGGTTTAGCAGGCTTTTCATGTGGCTTTTTTTGAGGCTTCATCATTTGTTACCATGACTTTAGGCCATCAGAGCCATCAGTTCTATTGTATTGTTATTTTATAGTTTTCTGCACACTTTTTGCTTTCTTTTTTCTTTGCTATTGACATCACCATCATCATAGTGTTGTCACATAGTAAAAAGGCTCCAAAGATTTTATCACATGACTATAATAGATTTATTTTCCTTGCATAGTACAATTTTTGTTTGAGATTTAACATTAATATTAGGTATTTGTTTAGGAGCTAGGTTAAAACATATCTAAACCTAAGAACAGACATGTCATATACTGCAGCTTACCAGGCCTTTCATGTGGTGGCTGCATTGGTTTTCTTTTTTCAGTCTTTCTTTCTATATTTTTAACTGGTGATCCTGTCAGTAACACATTTCTGGTCTTAGGATGGCTCCACTCTATGGTGAAGCAATGGAGCCACCCTTGGACATCACCATTGTCACCCTGTGGGGAGGGTGGTAGTAGATGTTCTGGGAGATTTAGATGGACTTGACTAATAAATTAAAACTGGACACCAGCTAACACTTTTTTAAGTAAGTTAAACCATTTTTTTTTCTAGGGCGACAATGTTCAGGTACAGTATTGTGCCTAATGGAGACACAGCGTTGTCACCTTAGTCTGCTCTCTTGATTTGCACTACAAGCAGCTGTTCCTCTCCACATCTCACATCTCCATTACATTGCAGAGATGTGTTCTGTAGCCCACAGAAGAGAACTGGGAAAGCAAACATTGTTTAAGGTTACAGTCCAGCCCACAGAAAGTCACAAGGAAACTGGATTTTTTTTGGTATAATCTGTATTTTTCTGTACTTGCAGAAAATGTACCAAGACTAAGGAAAAAAAACCCATCTAGTACGCTGCAAAATATTTCAATTTTATTCTTCGAGTACAGAAAAGCACCTGTTGATCAACCAGGAATCCAGTGAGCTCCAAATTTTCTGTTGGAGCTAACAGAGCTCCCTTTTACTGCACAGACCTGTGCTGATAATACCGTTTGGTACAGTCACAGGGTCTCTTACTAGCCTACATCCATCAATGTTTAATGTTCCCCTACTCCACCCACCCCCCGTTAGACCCAGGAGTCAAGCCTTGTGTAAGCTCCATGTATGATGGTGCTGGAACTTAGGGTTGATGACATCACCTTCTCACTCACCTGGTAAAATGCTGCTCAGGCTTGTGCACTGGCTGCATTAAAGACAGAACAACTGAGCAGTGCAGGGAGAATGAGTATAATTGGGTTGGGGGGTAAGCTAGCAAGAGATGTTGCTATGTTGCTTTCAATGAACAAAATTACAGATTCTCTTTAAAACCCACTGTGGCTTATGGGGTGAGTCTTCCTTCCCTTTTTGACATCACCAACCTAGTAACGAAGTAGTATATAACTACTATATAGAATATCCTTAATAGGGCAGTTATCTTACACAGGAGATTGGCCTAACCCTATCTACTGAACCTAAGCATGACTGTCCTTAAACTACCCTTAACCCAGCTGGCCCCCAAAAAACCAAGCCATCTCCTGAACTGTTGGATTTACTCGGGCCTGTACTTACCTTATTACAGTAATTTTAAACAGTCCTGCGGTGCCATGCCTAAAGATACAAGTCCCTCTCAAATTGTATCTTTAATTTCAATTCCAATTTGTTTACCCAGCAAACTTGTTAAGGAACATCAAATCCATTGCTTGCTACCCTAACCCCCCTTTGAAAGGACAGGGACACAGATTGGTCAGTAACACCCCAAGCCTTGTCTGAAAACTAATCCCGCACTTCCCTGCCATGGAGTGGTAAAACGCTCCCATATTAGTTACCCCCAGTTTTTTGGGCAGACAGACCCTTTCAGTTTAATCTGCAGCATTGCCAGTCACAGCCAATCAAAAAGCACATTTTGCTCTTTGAAAATATGAGCTGTTATTCATTAATTTTTAATTTTATTTTTCCCGTCTATAAATACACATGGTGACTTTTAGCCTTTTATTGGTCTTGACTCAAGCTTGGTGACAAGTCTGTTTTGCCATTTTTACTTGGTAGCTCTTTATTCGCTAACATCTTGGGAGCAGTAAAAGAGCTAATTAGATTTACACTTCTGGCACATTCTTTCCAACGAACATTATCCAAATAAATGTGACTCGATTCTCACTTCAGTGTTTCCAGTGGAGCGAGCCATTACGACTCTCTCACGCCTGCACCTTCCCTTTCCAGTGGGGCTCCGCGCTGGTTACATGAGGCAGAAAAAACAGAAGTTCTAATGTTTGTGTAAAAACACCAACGTCTGTGAAATGCCACACATTGTGAAATGGTCATAACACATGCTAACGTTACAACTCATCACCAATATGAAGGCACAAAGTCTTCCCCGAGTTGCTCTTGTTGGCAAAAATGGCAATTGGATGGTGCAAAATAGCACAAAATACTACTGACCGCTGAAAGTATGTTGTGCATGTTGTTCATTGCATCATTTAAGAGGTGTATTTCCTATTGTTAAAGTGACACTAAACTAGTTACATAGTATTTGAGGTTGAATAAAGACATTAGTCCATCAAGTCCAACCTATTAGGATCTCATTCTAGGAGTACCCGTACCCCTGTATATTACGGTCCCTTAAGAAATCGTCCAAAAGTTTCTTGAACAATTCCACATTATTTGCTGAAATCACCGCCTGTGGCAGTGAGTTCCAGACCCTAACTGATCTTACTGTGAAGAACCCCCTTCGCATAAAAAGGGAACAGTTTAAAAAAACTGACAGAAAAGGAAAAAGAGTTTTTAAATACTAAAAAAGGGTCTAAAAAGGAAGGGAGACAACAAATATTCAAAAAATCAAGCACTCAATATATCCCAAACAGTTCAAATCCCAATTTTTTACGCCACTTAGCTCCCAGGCAATTTGTTCGCCAAGCCCTGTGTGAGCAAGCTCAAAATGAGTGATGCACTAGTTTATAATACACCTGCTCAATGAGAGACACCTGAGCTCAATTAACCCCTCCCCCTAAACTAAGGAGTTAAACCTTAAAAATACATCCAAGTTCCCTAACGATTAACAAAAATGTGTCTTATTTGTGTATCACTCGGCTGTAGATCCTCAAATCATCTCTGGATTGGTGCCGACACTGTCCTTCCTTCTGGAGTCTAGCTACTTTTGTTCCCTATGGTCCCTGTGTGTGTTGTAATGTGCATCCACTCCAAGCTCGCTGCTGTGATGGACTACAGTCTTAATACAAATTAGTAGGGATCCACTGATACTGATACTAGTATCGGTGCTCGATGCTGATTGGCTGGGAAGCTGAAGCTAGGAATCTCAATTGAGCTGGCCAAACAATATGGAGCCAGCTTCCTGGGCAATCAGGAAGCCTGGCGGCATGTCATTACCCGCTGGCCGGGTTCCTGATTGCCCAGGAAGTCGGCTCCATGCCAGCGGAAGCACTGGTATCGGTGCTCGGTATTGGTGAGTACCAAAAGCAAAATATTGTTACTCGTACTCGATACCAAAAAACTGGTATTGGTGCATCCCTGCAAATTAGTAAACCAAACTTTAGATTGTAGTCCATCACGGGAGCGAGCATTGAGCGGTGACTACTTTACAACACACACAGGGACCATGGGGAACAAAAGTAGCCCCCCTCCAATGGGAAGGACAGTATCAGCACCAATTCAGAGATGATTTGAGGATCTACAGCCGAGTGATACACAACTAAGATACATTTTTGTTAATAGTTAGGGTACTAGAATGTCATTTTAAGAGTTAACTCCTGAGATTAATGTCACTTTAAGATTCATTTTATGCCTGCCTTCGTAACATTTTTGTAAGTCACTGTTTACTTTAATTGCAAATGTATTTTTTACCACTAATGTCACCATTATAGTACTGTCACCAACATAATTGTGTCATAGTGTTTTATCGTGATAAAAAAAATCTTCTGAGGCTTGGAGTAACTGCTAGGTGTTGGGTTTATTATGAGTTTATTCAAGTTAAGGGGTAGTTTTTGGGGGGGAAATGTATGATAGGTGTTACTTTAAAAGGTCTTCACCACACCTCACTTTCGTCAGCTGAAATTTAGGAAACAATATTTAAATATTAACTTTTATTGATCAACAAAGCTATTCTATCACATGGTAGTCACATGGCTACAAAAGGGTTAGGGTGAAGGAACTTCATGTATCTAGCTATATTGTAAAGAACTGCGCAAACTGTTGGTGCTATATAAATCCTGTATAATAATAATAATAATGAAGGGACATTTTGTGGCACAAGAAAAAGGTCCAGGATAGTTGGGAGCTGCTTCCCCAATCTTCTGGAGGTATTTTAGGCTTACTACACTAATAAAACCTAACTTAACTTAGCCTTCCCCTTTTACTCCAATATGTTTTTAGAAATGGCAAGATTTTTCTGAATTATGCAGATTTTTCCAAAATTTTATCAGAGCAAAAACTCCCCATTTTGCTCATTCTTTCACTCCTACAAAAATGTATACACACTTCAACAGTTGTTATCTATACCCTTTTTTAAAACCCGTATTGAATTATGGCAGCAATGTGTAGTATTATGTTTCCTCTAAAGATATCAGTAGTCACACCATTTTTGATATCATCATGTGGCCATCGGGAGAGAATCAAAGAAAATGGCGGAGAAACGTTTGACTTTCGAGCAACCCAAGACCATTTTGAAGTGGTATTGTAAATTTGAAAATGTGTGTGAAGTTTAACAACAATGTTAAAGTTTGGAACAGACCCACCTACACGACTAACAATTGCATGGATTTGTGATAAGTTCGAAACCGTTGGCACTCTGTGTGATGTGCACAAGCAAAGACCTGGGAGGCATTGCATAGCAAAACATCCTGCTTCCTCGGATTTTACTTCCAGCAAGATGGCTCACCACCTCACTACCACCAAGACGCAAGAGCCTATCTCGATGGCATTCTCCCAGGATGTTGGATAGGATGCAGAAGTGCTGTTAAATTCCCCTCACGTTCCCCGGACTTAACACCCCTCAATTTCTATCTCTGGTGAACACTAGAGAATGTGGTATACCGTAGAAAATCACCTACACTGGCTGCAATTGAAATATCATGCAGAGCAATCCCTGTGGACACTCTAGTCAATGTTGTTCATGCAGTAGTGCGCCGAAATCAAAAGCTAATGGTGACCATTTTGAGCACCTAATGTGATTGCATAATTCAAACATGACTTTCAGCTGCCCTTTGATGGTTATATAAATCTAGTAATAACATTTTGATACATATATTTTTCATGTTGAATTGTATATATATATATTTTGGGCCCCTCTGCATATACAGTACATACTTTAGAGTTTATATTGCCCATCACTTACTTGCATATGTCTATAGCATTCATAAATACTGATGCTCTTAGTGCACCATACATGAAGGTTCTCATTTACATTTTGTAAATTTATGTAATACACCGTACTTTGCTGCAATCATATATTAAAGTCTCCAATAAGCTTTCTTAAAGTTGGACTGTGCATATATAAAAGACACACATTATCCCCATTTTGTTTTCACGAATACATCATTAAATGTATTAAAAGTACTTGAGTATGACTTGATATCAGCCTCTTACAGTCCTGAATGGAGTGACTGAGAGATGAACTCATCACTGTGCTGCTTCTTCTTCACTGTCCAATCACAGGCTGAATGCAAGTGCAATTATCGTTGGTCGTCAATTAACAGTCTGAGAACATCAGCAGTGGCATAAAATAAATATATAAGGATACAACTGTGAATTGAAGGTAAGTATTGTAGCAAAAACTTCTGATTTTTTTTTCTTTTATGGCTATCATACATATTTGTTACTGGAGTTCTGCTTTAAAGCAGAAGTCCGTTTTCTTTTTTTTTGTTTAGAAAGACTAGGGAAGGAGCAGAACCAGTGTTGTGGTTGTTTCTGTTCTGGCTACCGGTGACATTAGGAAAGGAAAGTCAGAACACATCTAAAATGGGAGCACAAACAACAATATGAACAATTTCACAAAACTACAGTGGGGAAGGGGTAGAAGATCATCTCTGAGGCTGATGAAGGGGACCCTGTATGGCACCGAAAGCGCTTGCTAATGAGAGACAGCACTCATCAATAAATGAACACTTAATTACTGTTATCATCGTTTGGTGTGCTAGTGACATCTTTCAACTATTTACATGTGGGGGAGCCATCCTCAGTCATTTCCAGCACTCGCTTGCATACTATGGGAATCCCGGTAAGGAGTGCGGCAAGGTCTCTTTTTCCTTGGGGTAGAAGATCTGCCACCTTCATATTTATGTATCTGTCTCCAATCGGGAGATTTCTGCTGACTTCCTGCCCAGGGATTGATGTCACTAGAGAGAGGAAGTGAGAAAGGGCACTGATAGTGGTAGAAACTCCCCACTCAAGCCAAGACTGAAAAGGAAGCCAAGTTTTAGCTGGGTGTTATGGTAAATTTTACAAATAAACATCTAAAAGATGACAAAGAATTCCAGAGAACTGTGGGTTATCTAAAGAGAAAGAATAAAGCAAAAAAAGTCACTGAGTTGCATAACTGGGTCTCATAGGTCAGGGGATGGTGAATCCCAGTCCCATTTAAATCGTATATGGAAGCTTGTGAACCTCCAATCTTGCAGCTCAACGTAAAGGACAGGGAACAATCCCTGTGTGTGTCCTTTTTCTTAAAGGAGAACTATGAGGTGAGTGCTTTTCACTCACCTCATAGTTCTAGCCGACCTGTGACAATGAGACTGTCACAGGTCGGCTCAGTAGATCGGGAGGTGAGCGAACACATACCGGTGTTCGCTCACCTCTCGATCCTGTCACGGCTCTCTGCCGTGACAGGGGAGGGGCTGGATTCCCCCCTCCCCGCTCCGATCTGCCAGCGCTGACTGGCGGAACGGATGGGTGAGGGGGCGGGTACAGCTGGCTCTGCCTCTAGATAGGCAGAGCCAGCTGTCAGTCACGCAGCTGGGCGGATCCCGGCATAATTGTCGGGATCCGCTTCAGCTGCGGCGTCTCAGTATACCGTGAGCTACAGCTTGCGGTATACTGAGCCTAGGGTGACGGGAGGATGCTAGTTTGTGTCCTCCCGTTACCCTAAGGAGAACTATGGGGAAAAGCCTTAACCTCATAGTTCCCCTTTAAAGAGATAGAACAGAGAAGCTTCCTCTGTCTGATTAATCCCTCATATTTATGGGTCATTTAGTCCTGTAGACATTTTTTTAGTCCTTACCATTATTAGATCCACTATGCGCTCCCTTTAAATATCATCCCAACCTGTAAAGGGCCTCATATTCATACAAGAGTCATCCGGATCCTACTCATTCGTCCAGACCAAGATGCCCTCTGGATCAGGGATACATGAATCTCTTGTGCTCCAGGTATTTCACCAACTAGCAAGACTTCTCTTTTTTTTTAGTCATGGGGTGTAGGAAATTATAATGTAATTGGAAAGTACAATACTTGCTTATCACGGTATAGTTGAAGTATGATATTAGTCTTTTAGGGTGTTACGTAAATTTTAATATGTTTCAGAAATGCACATTAACATTTTTATTTGCTCCTACTACACCATGTGATCTCTGCCTAGGCTTTAGGATACATAATGGAACTCAGTTGTGGTGGTGTTATTTTTTATTTATAGTTAGAAAGGAGTTCTTTCTCCTTAAAATAATAATGTGATTTAGTATTGCTGTCACATAACCCGTTGATTCATGCAAAGACTAAATGTAAAATACATTTCTAAAAGCCCAGGTCATATTGTAGAGAAACTTTGTCACAAGCACATACTCAAGGCGGATTTTGTAGCCCCTACCAATTAGCTTGCACCTTGCCTTCGAAATTAAGAAGCAGGCTTAACTATTTTTCTGGATTTGGTGCTGAACCAACAAACGGCGGAGTGGAAATCTCTCTCTTGAGACGGTACGTGCACAAGCTGGCTGGAAAAATCAATGAAACATATTTCTACCCAATAAACCTTGAAATGACATTTTAATCACTGTAAACAAAAAATCAAACCCTGACTTACCCAGCTTTATTAAGAAAAAAAATGTGCTTGACTAAAATAAACCCACATATAAAAACTGAGGTTAAAAAAGAAAAAAAATAATACAAATAAAACATCTAAACTTGCAAAGCTTCGGCAGCTGTGGAAACCAGAGGAGGAGAAGAAGGAGAAGAAAAAGTGAAACGGTAATCGGGAATTGAAAACGACAATGAAAATAAAATAACAAAAATCAATTATGACCTCTTCTTTTGTTTCAGACAGGTTCTTGTGCAGCCGAAGGAGAATTTGTTTTATTTTATTTGAGATCTTTGTGGAAAAGCCTGAGTATCAGTCGGCACAGTAGTAAATCTTGACAAACACCATAAATTCCAGTAAGTTTGTGTTTCTTGGGCATTTCAGGATGTAGTGTAGACCACAATACTATGCTAAGCTTAAAGCTCTTAGCAGTTTATCCTTTAACCCGAGGACCTTATTATAGCAGACGTTTGGTCCATTCCAACATTACGTTACCCTCATAACATGTTAGAGGGTCATTTTGGGTCACCTTCAAGTTTTTTGTTTTTTTCTATATATATATATATATACAACTTACCCAATAAATGAGCTTCATACCTGTGACGGTTCATATGGGGAAGAAATGTTTGAGAAAAATACAGCTTAAAGGAGAACTATGAGGTGAGTGCTTTTCACTCACCTCATAGTTCTAGCCGACCTGTGACAATGAGACTGTCACAGGTTGGCTGAGTAGATCGGGAAGTGAGCGAACACATACCGGCGTTCAGTCACTTCTCGATCTTGTCACGGCTGTCTGCCGTGACAGGGGAGGGGCTGGATTCCCCCCTCCCCGCTCCGATCCTCCAGCGCTGACTGGCGGAACGGACGGGGGAGGGGGCAGGAACAGGTGGCTCTGCCTCTAGATAGGAAGAGCCAGCTGTCAGTCACACAGCTGGACGGATCCAGACATAATTGTCAGGATCCGCTTCAGCTGCGGCATCTCAGTATACCGCGAGTTGTAGCTCGCGGTATACTGAGCTTAGGGTGACAGGAGGACGCTAGTTTGTGTACTCACGTTACCCTTAGGAGAACTATGGGGAAAAGCCCTAACCCCATAGTTCTCCTTTAAATAAAAAGTGTTGAAAGTCTCTACCACCATTTTGCATGTATCATGGAGGCCACAATCTTCTGTCTACTGTTTTTATTACTGGACAGCAGTGGTAGCTGAAGCCCACAGGACGTATTAGAGCATCACTGCCATGTGGGTACAGGAAAATGTGGGGCACTGGATTGATTGGTTTAGGTAATTCTTCCCACTAGAAATCTTTGTCAGATAATCAAAGGAGTGATGGCCATGGATCGGCACAAGGCTTATGTATAGGTAGGAAAGTGCCAGAAGCATTTAGTAAAGTCTAGTAATCCAAAAGGTTGTAATTGAATAATGCCTTTAAAGAGACAGTCTGGAACCTCCCAGCAAGCTTTGTGACATATGGAGGTTGCACAGGTGCCAGGAGGCTGAGCCAGACAATATTGGGAGATAGATGTCCCCAGCACACCAAAAGTATTGTAATCCAAAGTGCTCATTTATTTAAAACGTCATGTCATCAGAACTAGCGCTTTAGGGGCCATACAGGGTCCCCTTCATCAGGCTGAAGTGCTAGGAGCTGAGCCAGTTTACACTGGGCAACCTTGGAAGAGAGCAGTAAGTGGGTGAAAAGCTTCAGTGCAACAATGGTTACAGTTACTGTATTGAGTGTTTGTGCCCAGTTGATTTAGCCTGCACTATCCTTTGCTCAATTCTTACTAACTATATGGTACATGTGTCACTTCTATTGTAACATCCATGACTGCAGATTGTTCACAGATCATAGGTAGCTAGCTCCCCAGTCTCTCCTGTAGTGCCTGGAAAGTTTAGGCTTGCTGGATCTACATGCTCAGCTACACCCCCTTTTTAGCAACCATCAACACTGTCGTGTGGTCATACTGCAGCTCCACACCTGGTCTCAGGAGCCTTCAGTCAGTGCCTGTTCATACGAGTTGGGACCTGTCATAGAGTATTGGGACCTATCTGACCACTTCTTACTTCCACATTACTCTTTTGTGTTGGCTCAGACCTCTGCTTTTGCTTGTTACCTAGCCTGACCTTAAGCTTGTTCTCTGACAATGTTTGGTTTTAGGCTTTTTTTTTTTGCTTGTCTGTTTGGCCACTCCTTGAGCTGAACACATAACCACCGAACAGGTTAGTTTCAGGGAAAGAAGTGCTCAACCCACATGACACAATGGAAGATCTGAATGCTTTTCTCTATGTAAGCTGTACTATCACTCAGTATGATGTAATGGACAGAAATTAGTCAATCTCTCCAAACCAGCTCTGCCAAAGATTTTTCTTTGCATACAACGAAACTAGCAAAAAGATCCATGAGACCCCATCATAATAAGCAAATCCCCAGTGTGTGTTGGATTCAATCGGGATCATGCCGGCGATGGTGGTTTTCCCCATCTCCTATGACGTCTCTGCACCTAATAAGAAGGTATAGTACTTTCTTCTCAGCACAGTGACATTACAGGGGCAGAGAATCCTGCTCTCTAATCCCTTGTGTTCTCTTCGGATAAAAAAAAGTGGGATTCTTATTGGATTACTAGAGAACACCTGATTCTACACAAGGAAACTTGTTTTGTGTTCTGCAACATGAAAAAGAATTGGTAAGGGATTTAAAAGATCTATTTGGGCTGCAAAGAACCCTGACAGATTGGCTGAAGGGTAGGGTCTGCCAGGATAGGTAGACTTTTGAGTACTTCACAGTATTTATTCATTTCTTGTGCTGAACTTGTCTATATGCAACTCTTCTAATACAAGGAAAAATACAAAAAAGTGTAATTTTTGTTTTTAGTGATGCTAATGCTACATAGTTACATAGTATTTGAGGTTGAATAAAGACACAGGTTCATCAAGTTCAACCCATTGCGTGTGTGCATGTGATTCTGCACGTGTATGCGTGTGTATGAGTCCCTGTGTGATCTTGTTCTTAAGTGTACCTGTACCCCTGTATGTTTCGGTCTCTGAAGAAATCGTCCAAATGCTTCTTGAACGATTCAACACTCCCAGCTGAAATCACTGCATGTGGCAGCGAGTTTCAGACCCTAACCGCTCTAACTGAGAAGAACCCCCTGCGCCCCTTGTGCTGAAATCTTTTCTCCACCAATTTTAGGTGGTGGCCTCTAGTCTTTGTTATGGAGTTTACCGTAAAGAATTTGTGGCTGATGTTGCTATCACCATTGAACATCTTGTACATCAAAATCATATCCCCCCTTAATCTCCTCACTTCCAGCGTGAACATGTTTAAATTTAGTAATGCTTTTTTATTTTTTGTTATCTAAGGTTGGCAACTTTGTTAATGGACATCTACCAAGAAGAATGGGGCATCCCCATCATTAGGTAACCTATATGGCCAAAAGAATGCAAATTCATCTCCAAATTATTATCAAGTGAAGGGGTGAAGTGTCTAATTAATGCTACAACATACAAAGACATTTTAGACAACTGTGCACTACTAACCATGTGGTAACAGTTTTGAGAAAGCCCTTCTCTGTTACAGTATGACTTTTCCCTGTGCACAAAACCAGCTCCTAAAAGACATGGTTTGATGAGTTTAATGTGTAGGAACTCAAGTGTTTTGCAGAGCCCTAACCTCAACCCTAGTGAAATGAACACCTCTGGGATAAGCCGGGTTTTTTCCATATAACATCACTATCTGACCCTACAAATGTTTTGGCTAAAATTCCCACAGACACATTCCAACATCTTGTGGAAATCCTTCCCAGAAGATTAGAGGCTGTTATAGCTGCCAAGGTTGGGCCAGCTTCTTATTAACGCCCATGGTTTTGGAATGAGATTTCCAACAAGCTCATATAGGTATGATGATGGGCAAGTGTCCACAAACGTTTGGCCGTATAGCGCATGAGTACTATAGCTCTGGAGGCTTCTGTCATAGAAAGTAAATGATCCTCCCACTCACTTCCCAAACCAGTGGAGTCATGGTATCCTGGCTGGCTGTCTAAAGCATCTATAATACAATATGTCTACTTTTTCTTTTAAAGCATTTTTCCTCAGCAGCAAGCAATGGACCAACAAAAAAAAAAAGTGTGTGCTATACTGAAATGTGCTTTTGAAGCATATCTAAAGCGAAGGGGCTTTTTTTGTTTGTTTTGTTTTGGATAGAGAAGGGAATTGAGATGCTAAAGATTTCCCTAACTGTCCTGGAGACACAACAGCAAACGAGAGAATCTCTCCAAAGTGTGAAAATCCCCTCTTAGACAGTCACCTATTGAAAGACTTCTTCTCAGAACTTCCCATTACTTTTTGTCCCAGTTAGGTTGATGACCAGGACAAGTAGGGAGGGTGAATCTCTTCATCTGGGACACAGACAACAATAAAAACGTGGCAGCTGTTCTAACCAACCCCTACAATATTAAGAGGGAAAACATTTTGCTTTAAATATACTTTCAGAATAAGGAGCTTTAGGCCAGGTGACATGCAATTAATTAAGCTGTGTGTAGGACCCTTTTGGGCTGCATTCACACCTAGGTGTCAGCGTTTTTTCATGCGGTTTTGCCTAGTGTATTTTGCGTTTTTTTGTGCGTTTGTTGCACATTTTTACACACGTTAGACGTACACATATGAAAACAGGCGTCTTGACTGGCAGGTCAAAACCATTGCGGTGAATGGGGGAAACCCACGTAACAATATGGGTCTCGCATTTTTCAGGTTTTTCTTTTGAAGTTTATGGGGGGATATGGGGCCAAATGCATGCAAAAGCACCTCAAAGAAGCTCAGGAATTTTTTTGAGTGAGTGTTTTGCAGCTTGCGACAAAACGCTTAAGTGTGAATAGGGGCCATTGGAATGAATGGGAATGTATGTGCTGAGCATTTTGCCACACATAAATATGCGCGACAAAATGTCTAGGTATGAATGGGGCCCAAGAGATAGTTACACCCTGGTCATTGCCATGGAGTGCTCTATCACTCATGTTGCCTGGATCAGGGATATTTAAGGAGTGGTGGGTGAAGTCGTGAGTGGTAGTCACGCAGGAGAGTGAAGTGAGGAGGAATTTTACTTAGGGAGAAATCAGAGCAAAAAACTGTGCAAGTTGGGATTTAGGCTTCGCTTCAGTGTGGTAGCGGAACTACCCCTGAAAAGGGTCATGGGGTGAAAGGTTGAGATGCCCTTTTTCCCAGTATGGAAAAAATAGGGGGACTTGAGCCCCCCGTAGCAGAATAGTTTATTGTTAATGGAGGATGTAGAACTCTGTTGTCAGACTGGTCCCCAGTAAAGCTTTCATGTGAAAGAAAAAGTAACTGGGTGTGACTTTTTCTCACTGGGGGACTGTGGGCTAAAGAACGACTGAGAACAAAATGTCTAGTGGGTGGCATGGGATAAGTGGTCCCTGCATCTTAGGTATGGTCCTGAAAAGGTGGAATGAACTGCGGCACCCTGGTTTAGTGGAGTGAAGAGGGAAGCCTCTGACAAGCCCAGATTGACCAGGGGGAGCTTGGGAGCCCGGGAGCCCTTGGTCATGGATTGGCTTTGGGGTCCTGGGTAGTAGGTCCATTTGTAGTCTGGAAAAAAATTGCCAGATGCAATATCATATGGAGTTGATATTTTAACTGATTATATTTTTTCACCCAAATGTTTACTTTATAAACAACACAATCATCACATACTTCAAGCGCCTTTTTACCTTGTGAAATTGTCATTTAACTATTGAAAGCCTTATTTAACTCTATTAAAATTATTATATGATCTCAAAAA
>NW_017306775.1:973853-985749 GCF_000935625.1 Nanorana parkeri | reverse complement strand
TATCCATGTGAGTGTCAATGATACGTTTTTAAATATATAATGACTCTTGTGGTTAAAGATGTACGGATGTGTTTACTGGCAGAGAAGCAACTTGAACTGGGATATCTATCAAGGTTTTCTCAGGAGGACTTCCATCAAGGTTTTCTCTGGAGACCTTAGGAGTGGGGGTGAGAAAAAGGTCAAAGTTTATATCTAAAAACTTGCTTGATTTGCCCAACTAGATCACATATGTGAGGTACATTAAGACCCCATTCACACTGAGCGATTTGTACAATGATTTCAGCTCAAAAAGCGCTCAAATATCAGCTCAATGTAGCTTGTCCAATGCATTTCAATGGAGCTGTTCACATGTCACAGCTCAATGTCGCCTGTAGCTTGTCGCTCAAGCTTGTCACTCGAACATGACCTATTTTTCAGCAAATTTTGTGTGATTTGGCCCAATAGACTTCAATGGTGTAGCTCAATGTCGCGCTACGGAAGTGTCACTTTTGCACAGAAATATAAGAAGGAACATAAACAGGAAACAAGAAGAGGAATTATGTCATATCAAGACTGCTTTTGATTGGTTACAGCCCAACGTAGCAGCTACGAAGTCCAGGCCAAAAGTAGCGCTACATAGCGCAACAATGTGTGCACTGTAGCTCAAAATCGCTTTTTTGATGTAGCTCAGTGTGAATGGGGTCTCAAATGTACTTATCCTTTAAAACTATGAACTTTTAATTATTTTTAAAGCAGTGTTACAGTGTTTCTTTTGAGGCACTATAGTATATGGCTAAGTTAAAATATATTAAAAAGTCCATGTCTAGCAAGGATGCAAAAGCCCATTTGCTCAAGCCCAAATATTGTTGTCCATTGTGGGTTGCTGTGGCTAGCTTTCATAAACATCATAAATGGCTCCTAGCCTCAGTGACTTCATCTTTTGCCACCTACAAGACCTTCACCCATATGAAATGGGCTAAGGTCTTTTAGATGGCTAGTAAAAATCCTACTTCTTGTTGGCTTTGGGTTCTAAGGCAGCTTTCTTACGTGCCTTATCCTTGAGTCAGCCCTGGTGTGTAGAACTGTTGAGAAATGTATCTTATGTGTTCTCATCAAGTTAACTGTTGTTGCATAGAGAGCAATTTGGGCATTCCTATTAAAGAACTCAAGAATCTACTCTAAAGATATTTACAACTGTTGGCGTAGAATAAATTACAAATTAGGCTTAAAACCGTAATGTTCACCTGAAAAATATATTCAAGGCATACATCTGTAGAAACTATTAACGCGAAGACCACAGTACCACTTCCAAATGTATTTATTCCAAATTCAATACGGAGACATGTCTGTATTGCACAAGTAACTTTTATTAGCTGTAAACGCATCAAACAAAAAATGTTTTTAGTTTTGTTCCTCGTGGGGGCAAGTCAGTTGCGTCTTTATGTTCATGGTGAGCGCTACAGCAAATTGGATCAATTATGGGTTCAGCACAAGTCACTGTGTATTGTTCTAGGCCTCACGCCAACCTTCGAACCGGCAGCTCCGTCTCTTGACCAAACAGCCCCCCTCTGAGGTGTACAGTCATTTTTATAAAGACTCTCAGGTGACCTCATATTCTATATCCCAAGCAAAGCACAAATAGGATACAGCCATTGAAAATATATATCAAGTTTTGCAGCACAGGAAGTGGACGGATAAGAGTCCTGGCTTTGGTTTCCTAGTTACTCTTTCTTCGTCTCCAACGTGGACCATCCACGAGTTTATCTTGGAACCAGTTCCCGACTCCTTCCTCTTCTCACTTTATGAACCCCCCATGTACAGCCTTTCATCAATCAGATGTGAAAAACACAGTCACCTTGCCTGTTTGTTTTTCCAACGTAGCCTGACCGCTACTTCATCCCACTACCTTGGCCTTATCACGCTGGCTCCAGAATGTATAGGGTAACATCGAATTGTGGTGCTGGACGTGCTTAAAGGATATTAGAGAATTTCATATGGCAAACCGTCCGCTGATGCTAAAAGCATTTTTGTAGCTGACGTCCGTCTCTTCTGAAGAGTCGTAAAAAAATTCCATCGTCTTCCATTTGAATTGTAATAGTTTTACTTTTTTTTACTCTGTTGGACCACAAGGACTAAATGCACACTGAAAAAAACAAGGTAGCACCATCTGTCCCTCAGTATGTTATTCTCAATGAAACATTAATTTATGTATTTACAAAATAAGCCTTGGGGGAAACGTGAAGCTTGAAAACAGATTAGTGAAATTTGGCAGGCCTGATAAAACCACATCACTCAGTCTCCTACTAACTTACAGTTTAGTTGCTAATAAATTATACCTCCTTACAGGAGAGGGCTTACATCACATAAAACAAAGTGGAATATTTAACCATCTGTTAAAATTGTTTAAAAAAGAAAGGCTGTATAAAATGAAAACAGAAGCCGAAATGCATCTTGCATGCAGAACGGACCAACCTGCCTTTGCAAATGATATTTCAGCTTGCAGATATGGATGCAAACAAGTCATCAGAATCATACAGGGAAACTATATCACAATGTTATGCTATGTGAAAGGGATTTCTATTATTTTTATATTTTTTATGTGGTTGCTGTTCCATAACTATGTACACTATACACCAAATGGCCGAAGTTTATGGACACCTGCCCATCACACCTACATGAGCTTCTTGGATACCCCATTTCCAAACCATGGGCATTCATATGGAGTTGCCCTCCCCTCTTTCCCACTTGGAGCTATAACAGTCTCCACTCTTGGAAGATTTTGGAGGGTGTCTGTGGGAATTAGTACCCATTCAGCCAGCAGAGCATTTGTGAGGTCAATACTGATGTTGAGGACCACAGTTTTCAGTGGAGCCTTGACGTAGCAGTGTGGCTTCAACGTGTATTTTATTATTATTTATTATTGTTATTATTATACAGGATTTATATAGCGCCAACAATTTGCTCAGCGCTTTACAAAATGTAGGAGACAGTACAGTTACTATAGAATTTACAGGGAGCAGGAAGTCTTGAGAGGAGCAGAGAGGACGGTTTGGGTGATTGGGTGATTTTGAGATGAGATCAGTGATGTAGGTTGGGGCAGAGTTGTAGACAGCCTTATATGTTGTTGTTAGTATTTTTAATTTTATACGTGGGGCAAGTGGGAGCCAGTGGAGGGATTGGCAGAGAGGGGCGGCAGACACTGAATGGTTGGTAAGGTGGATGAGTCTGGCAGCAGCATTCATGATAGACTGCAGGGGGGATGGCCTGTTTTACTGGTAGGCCAACAAGAAGGGAGTTGCAGTAGTCAAAGTGAGAGATTACAAGGGAGTGAATTAGAAACTTTGTGGTTTCGTTTGTTAAAAAGGGGCGTATTTTAGAAATGTTTTGGAGGTTGAGTCGGCAATATTTGTATAGCGATTGGATGTGGGGCTGAAAGGAGAGCTCAGAGTCAAGGATTACACTGAGTAATGAAGGAAGGGGATGGAATGGGTTGATCGTTGTGCTGTTGCAAATGTGTGCAACAAAAACCTTTGTTTTTCAGCTGAGCAGTTTAAAATGTTTAGTTAGTTTATTTTGCTTGCTAGGTGCTAGGTTAAAAGTGTACCAGGGACATTTTGTACTGCTTTGTGTACTGGCCTGCCCATGTGCACCATTTGTCTTTTTTTGCTGGTTTTAAACTAATCTGCCATTGGCTGCCATTGTTTTGTTTTTTTTTGCATTTGGTGTAGACACACACTTAGGGGTCTAGTACTAAACTTTTTCAAGCAAGATTCATGGAACTTTCACCTAACACCTACTTTGTTTTGAAAAACAAATGTGTGTCTTGGATTGGATCCCCTTGGAGTCTTCAGCTGCCATTGAAAGGCGATGTTTGGGCTTCTAGTGTGTTACTGTACCTTTAAAAAGAGGGGCTGTCTCCAGGCTGGCTAGCCATTGAAAGCTTGAGCAAAAAAAAACATGGATGGAGGAATTTCCATTGCCAGCCATTGTATTCAGCAGCCTTAGCAATAATGGCTTGGCTCAATCAACTCTTTGTCAAGCCGAGTGGTGCTAGCAGGGCCACCCATGGCTCAAACTTCATCATTTGCTAGGGCGTAGGCAAACTCTCCACAATGCTTGGGACGGCGTGTTCCGTGAACTGGCTGTGTCAGGGCGAGACACAGTGTTCTACCGTGCTTGTGGTGAAATAATAAGATCTTGCTATATTTAGTGTTGCTCTGTATGTACAGCTGGCTGCAAAGTTGTTGCATAGACAAGTATTCACATTGTCTCCTTCATGTATTAGCATACTCATTAATGATACATGGAGTATAATATATGCTGGACATATTCTGGATAACTAAACTACTGTGCAGGGTCCTGATGAAGGTGAAATAATTAATATTCCACATATTGGCTACTGACCATATATTGTATACCACATATTTTGAAACCATGTATTGGGTGGATTCCATATTGATATAGACACATTTATTCCTATCAAATATATTTTGACCTATACTGCAATGATTCACACAGGCATCATACACTGATATACTGTAGGGTGGTTGTGCCCAATGTCCCAGGCTCAGGTTTCACATTGATACTAACAAACTAGATCCAACCAGCTCTTTACACTGCCATAAGGACACACACGCTTTAATCCAGCCTCATATAAAGGCTTCCTATATACTTTCATTGTGATTACATAACTAATTGTTGTTCAAGCCCTGGATAAGGGGGGTGCAATTACCCCTAAATGCATTGGCTGTATCCGTTGCTACAAATAAATAAATGTTATAAATTAATTTCAGGCCAGATGGAAGTTTGTACTAGGCACTTGGAACCACACACATGTAAGTCACTGACCTGAAACAATTATGCAGATCAGGAGTTTTCACTCTCAACGACTTTCCATCTAATATATTGTAGCTTACCAATCGTGAGCTGTGAATTTATTTTCTTATTTTTTAGGCTTTTTTACCTTTATTTTATAACTGGTGATCCTACCAGTAACTTACCTCATGTCTTCGGGTGGCTCCATTCTATGGAGAAGCAATGGAGCCAACCTTGGACAGCAGAATTGTCACCCTGTAGGAAGGGTGGTGGTAGATGCTCTAAGAGATTTAGATAGACTTGACTAACAAATTAAAGCCAAACTCCAGCTATCACATTTTAACTTACACCATTTGTTTTCCTTTTCGAATAAAGATTTTACATGAACAATGAATAAAAGCTGGCCATTGAAAGCCCCCTCGTCAGTATTAAGTGGTTTGTCTCAACCCTCTATCTGACACTTTTGCTGGACACCTTGGCCTGCTAAAGGAAGTTGAAAAATAACAGCATTACTAGATAGATCACCAGGTGACAATAAAGGGGAGGGAGAAAACATAAAAAAAGGAAACTAACACAGCCACCACATCTAAGAATTGATAAGCTCCAATATATTTCCTTTTTGGTTTTTGGGTTCAAAGATTTTAAAGATTTAGCTTTAAAGGAGAATTATGGGGTGAGTAAAAAACACTTATCCCCATAACTCAAGCGGACCTGTGACAGAGAAGCTGTCACAGGTCGGCTCTATTGATTGGAAGTCAGCGAACACATACCGCCTATCGCTGACTTCCCGATCCTCTCACTGCAGAGAGTGGTGACTGTCAGTCACCGCTCCCCACAGGGATTCCCTTTCTTCCCTCTCTTTTTCTCCAGCACTGACTGAAGGGATGGATGGGGAAGGGAGTGGGCACAGCTGACTCTGCCTTTAGAGTTGTCAATCAGCCAGCAGAGGGGATCTCGACAGTATTGTCTGGATCCATCCTGGCTGCAGCGCTCTTAGCATATAGCAGGCAATAGCCTGCTATACGCTGAATTTTGGGTCACCGGAGGACACAGTATATGTCCTCCCATGACCATGAGGAGGAATATGCGCAAAAAGGGTTGCCCTATTGTTCTCCTTTAAGTAAGAAATAAATGCATTGTCTTTGGATTGGCGTTGAAACCTATAATCTGTGAATACCTCCTATTCATAGAAGACAGTCCTCTACATTATAATATTGTCAGCAAAGGGATTTTTTTGTTCCACCTCAACATCACCTCAATCATTGTTCTGTCTCTACAGGACAACAAACGTCCAAATGATAAATCCAGAAATACTTTTAAAATAAAAAAATTTTAATATTTTCTTGAAAAGTGAATTAATTTATCTGTTGGTGCCAAAATCTAACTGGCCAGTACGGTCCAGACTTGACGTCTTGGGTCTCTATAATCGTTTTATGGTCTCACAGAGGATTCCATAAAGTTGCTGATAGATAATATGCAATTTTTCAGCTGAATCCCTTTCAAGAACCTGTCAGCACCATGACGGTTCCCTAAATCCAATGTATTGTCTTCTGAGTGAGTCAAAATACGGAATGACGGCTTATTGGATTCTCTAAAGTAAAACATCAAAGTGTTCCTGGCTCTAGTACGATGTCTTTTGTGCCCATTTTGGTTAATTTCATATTTTTCACTTTTACAAGCCAGATTCCGCTGCAAGGGATTCTATTATAATCTTATTTTGAAGAAACTAGAGAAGTATTAAGACAAATTTAGATGGGAAGGTTATGGGACTGGCTTAACAAGAGATGTGGTCAGCGGGAGTTGGAGCAATC
Organism: Nanorana parkeri; assembly: GCF_000935625.1. Lineage (NCBI taxonomy): Eukaryota > Metazoa > Chordata > Amphibia > Anura > Dicroglossidae > Nanorana > Nanorana parkeri. Next base: position 979,144 of record NW_017306775.1, on the reverse strand, counting down.
TAATATACAGTAAGAGAAGTGAAAGTTAAATGTCTAATTGCAGCACAAATATAACAAATACTTTTAGCACTTTCATTAATTAGCATTATATAGGGAAAAAGTTACCTCCTGCTGCAAATATTTGCATTTAAATAAAGGTTCAGTTACCATGTAATTGCAAAAAGTAGACAGAATGCTTTTATACAGGCCGACCATACCATTGTACCACCATAGTAGGTCTTTGCAACTATGGTATATGGTGCTGGGCACATGATTTGTCACTCGCCTCAGATAAAGCTGAACTCTAAGCAACAGCTACTGTATATACCCTAATTGAAGAAAAAAAATGATGGGAGCTGTATTGTCCATCCAACCCATAGACTCTGCCCTAGTCATTCACAGATTGATCTGGAATATTTTCCGGGATATAGAGCAGCAGTGGCCACCTTACTCAATATAAAGGACCTCAAGCTTGGCCCCTGACATCACCAAATGGCAGCAGATAATATTCAGTCTATGTACTGTAGAATGTTATCTGAGACTGTGGACATATTACGATAGATGTTCAAAGACTGTGACCATGCTACCAGAGATGGTCAGAGACTGAAGGAGTGCTTGGGGAACTGTATATATATTACAGAAAACCGTCAGAGACTGGAGACATGATATAGAAGGCTGCTAGAGATAAATTCTATTATACCCAGGTTACATATTAGGGCTCTCCTATGTGTGCTTTCCACAACTCTTAAAGAATTAATAATGTCACATGTGATAGTCCTTTTAGCAAGCTCCATTATAAAAGATCAGGGGGAAAATCATGGAAAGAGAAAAGGGAATGGGTAGAACCTAAAGGTAAGAACATGATAAAGAAGTAAACCAAACCATCTACCTAGAAGCAAGTCTAATTGATATTTTGCTTTATTGGCTTAAGGAGTAAGCAGCCAGGCAAGGAGAACATTGACTACTGGCTGCTTTGGCCTGAGGGCCACATATAAAAGGGCCACATGTTGGACACCAGGTCTCTAGAGGATCTAAAAGAGGTGCCCTTAGTTCCAGGGAATTTGTTTAGTGCACAGTTATGAATTCCTTAAACTATGTTAGTTAGTTTTTCAATAGCGGTGATATTTCAGTGCGCTCCACATTCTGTACCTTCTCGCAGCCAAGTGCAGCCACAGAGCTGAACTCTAGTCAGCCAGGCGTGAAGCCGAACTGAGCGATCTCATCCCCGAGGGGCCGAATTCCTCTCCAGTGGGGAGATCGGGAGTCTCTGTGGCCTGGCGTTATCTAAGCGCCGCTTCAAAGAAAACAATGAAATCCGCAGGCCCGTAATGTGACTTTTATCATGAGAGGCCGAGACGGGCTCCGAGTATAGCATTACCGTAATTAGAAAGCTGCTGATCTAGAAAAGAAAGCAGAATACAATATGTAATCGGCCGCAGTTGGGCCTGTCATGCTTTTATTGTTGTACTTTCGCAGTCTTGGAATATTTCAGGTCTTATTCATCGCATGTGTCATCCAGTGTTTTAGAGCGTGCCAGTGCTACATCTCAATGGTTTCAGCTCAAAATTATAGGCTTCTCGAACTCCTACAAAGATTCCGGAATGCGTGGCCAAAACCCTCCAACCAGATCCCTAAAAATCACTATTCATAAGCCAGTTTCTGGGCTTCTGGGCAAGTAAAGGCTTTGATGTTAAATGCCACTGACAGATCTTTCTATAAATAGCCCCGGTTTAGCCTAACAAAGACTTGACCGCATTGACTTATAGTAAAACAAAAAAAAAAAAAAAGAACAACTTTTTCTCATAATAAATTAATACAAATTGTTAAAGCATTTAAAAGAAATACGAGCAAGTGCCTGGCAACTAGGCATGGCTGGGCTTTGAAAGGCCCATGAATAATAGCCCATAAGCTCTTCTAATAGAGTTGATTCTTGGGCCAAATTTCATTTATTTGGATGTCAAATTCAAAACCAATTTCAATATATTTATCAGTTTGGATTTCTGAAAGGTCTCTGATAGAACGGGACCAAAAGGCTGATGCAAGGGCCTTGTATCTTCTTCCCTTGTTGCCTGGGCACCCTTAGCTTGACTGCCTGTGCCACCAGGTCCCACCCTTCCATCTAAGTATACCTGGTAGAATTTGTAAAGAAAGTGGCTCGGGCCATTTTTTGGGCCCCATAAGCTCGCCATGTAGGGCCGATAGGAGCTTCCCAAACCATTCTGAACAATTATGTTCCCACCAACTGTATATGTTTTGTGGACATCCATGCATGTGGCAAAGCTACATTGCTAAGACTCTAATTGCTCCACCTGTGTAGATAGTAGGTCACTGTTGGTGGTGAGATTCAAGAACGTGTCTGGTAAACACGGTACAATACTATGGCTAGGTGACCCTGTGTATAAAATATATATGCATGCCCATTTATGTCCACCAAGCAACAGACCAATCTGTCTGTTAGGAATTCATCTATTACCTAAGTATCTAAAGTATCTAGAGATGGGTTAAATATACAGATATATATATATCTAAAGATATATTTCTATAGCTATACTGTATATATATATATAATCAGTTTCGCTATTCTTAACTCTGCTGCTACTTCATTGTCCAATCGGAAGGCCGGGAAAGGGGGGGTTCCAAGCGGTTTTGCCCAGAGTTTACCTTTAAAGATGAAATCTGGGGAAAATAAAAAAAAAATCCTTTCCAGCGGGCCTTCCTCTGCACTGCAACTGTTAAATACTTGTTTTGTTTGGGGGTACAGAAAAACAACTATACTTACCCTGTCCCCTGGCAGCCAACACTCTTCTCCTCTCTCCAATGCTCTGCGTTGTGGGCGGGCCCTCGTTGTCCTCACTTACAATACAGGACTGCTGATCCTGCATTGTATGTTATGGCGTCAAAGTGCCTGCAACCAGAGGAGTGGCAATGAGGGCCCATTCACACCATGTCCTGACCAGGTCTGCAAGCGTTTCTACAAATGCGGTGCAGTGCATTTGTGACCAGTTTTTGATGCGTTCCAGTGCTTTTTTTTGAGCTGTCATTATGTAGATTATTTTCTGAGGTTACTGCCTTCTTCATTTCATAAGACTTCCCTTTGTTTGCATGAGTAAGCTGGGGAACAGACATATTTTTTTGTATGCAGGCATGTTCTTTGTGATGGCTTTATTGCAATCCTGTGACAACGTGCTCTCAGAAGACATTATTTTTGGGTGCACTCAACTTTGAAGCTAAGAGCATCAAAAGGGAATTTTTTAACTTTTTATAAGGACTTGCGGGCACATCCAGAAACGTTTTTTATTTCATTTGTATGTCTATTGGAAGGTGATATGTGTTATTTATCCAAAGTCCCTATTTTTTGTATTCATTCTTTTGCATATCGTTGCATTTTTTACGCTTTTATTCGCGTTCCATTGCAGAGAAAAGGTGACATGCAGTATTTTTTTCTCTACACTGGAATAGACTGCAGTGGTGAGAACAGAAAATCCCATATAAATACATCAGGATGCATTTTTGGTGTGGGAGAAAAATTTAGCAGTCTGGATCTGGTCCGGACATGACGTGAGTAGGCCCTGAGAAGCTGCTTTGGGGGACCAGTCGTGCAGCTGGGAGGAACCTGTGGGAGTAAGCTATAAGGTAGGTATGTTGTTTTTTATGCTCCCCATAGACAACATTGAGCATTTAACCCTTGCAGTGTGGGGTGAATGCCACTGCGATGGTCATTTTCTAGGTGTTTAGCTTAATGCACAAAAAATATTTTATATCCCCTTGGAACTCTGCTAGGATTTTGCATTCCTGGGTCTGTGCACTTGCTGCCGATATTACACAAGGGGGATGTTTTATATTACCGATGAAGCAACTAGGGTGGCAACATTCAAAGGTTGGAAGGGATGCCATATCACCAAAACATCACTTCTGAATAAACCTTAATAAATATGAATATGAATCTCTGAATGGATTTCATGCAACCATAGACTGCATTATCTTAAATACTGTTGGTGTAAATTAGGGATGTCCCGATATCACTTTTTTTAAGACCAAGTACAAGTACTATACCTCATGTCCTCATGCCAATACCAATTACCGATACTTTTTCTTAAAGGGACATGTGGCATTTTTTTCTAAAACAACACAGACTGATGATGTTAGGGCAGTTTGTCACCAGGGCTAAATATGGATGTCACCAGAACTGAATACATGTCCCCACAGCAGAACACATGTTCCGAAAGCTGAACGCATCTCCTTAAGGCAGAATAGTATTCTGCTTTGGGGACATGTATTCTGAGAATACATGTCCCCAAAGCAGAATTCCTCTCAGTAGGCTGTGTGTCGATCTAACCTGGACGTGGACATCTGCAGTGGCTCTGCGGGCACTCCACCTTGCCGACTATCTGCGCTACTGGGCTCCGCAACTTTCATCCATCATCCGCCCTGGGGTGATAGTTCCGCCCCCGGGGGCTGTCCATGGCTGTGCCTGCATCGGGAAGGAGGAGGGGGTGATAAAGAACCAGTCAGGCACTGCCATGGACAGCTATCTGCAGGTCCCCAGCAGGCTGCTGAGGTTCCCACAAGCGGGGGAACTCGGACAGCCGCTGCTGTTTGAAAATTTAAAGGGCCAGTATCGGCATTAAAAATCGGGCATTTTCACCAGTACAAGTACTGGTGAAAATGCCTGGTATCGGGCCCGATACCGATATTAGTATCAGTATCGGGACATTCCTAGTGTATATACGTTTTTCAGGGTAAACAAATGTGGCCATTGAAGAGCAGAAGATGAATCTGATTGCGAACCAGTATGGGCATCTTGGCATTATTAAGTCAAGTTTTATCAAAACTAAATTCTACTAGATAACATGAAATATACCATCTTGTGACCAGTTATTAATGGTCTCTAGTTACACCAGACAAGGTAGTGTGTGATGTAGTTTGTAGTGGCCATAAGGTAGATGTTAACCCTAACAAGAGGACATTTAGTTTACTAAAGCATTGTGTGTTATAAACAACTGGCATGCTTCTTTCATCAAAAAATACTGTATTCACCTATTATCATCTGTTTTTAGATCTCAAATGTGGCTGATCTCCTCCAAGGATGACCTTATTGATCAATATGGATGTTAGGAAGGTAAAATGGAATGATGGAAAGCTCCACATTTACAAAAGAAATGCTCAGCTTCTATCTTCAGATGTCTATGTGATTTATCTGGATGTACTGATTGCTTTGACATGTTTTTCATTATTGATTTCACAGAAGGCAACATCTGCTTTTTTTTCATCATATGTTTAATTTTACTTACTTAGGTTTTTTGAGGGGGGGG
>NW_017306775.1:951209-973781 GCF_000935625.1 Nanorana parkeri | reverse complement strand
CTTGTCATAAACTGTGCATGGTATTTTAACTACCTCCTGGCCGGCCGTTGTGTATAAATGGCCGGCCGGGAGCTTCCTGGATGTAACAGGCCGTGTATACACGGCCTGTTAGTCCCGCCCACTCGTGCGCGCTGCGCGCGAGCGGGAAGACATATCATTTAAAAACCGGGCGCGATTCCTGTTAACATACAAGCGATCCGCCGGATCTATAGCCGGCGGATCGCTCGTATGAGGTCCCGTTATGTGCGCCCCTCCGCGGCTCCCCTCCTCCCGCTGTCACGCTGGTCCCGGGCTCCGCTGTGCCCGGTGCGAGCACGGGACCAGCATAGTGCCTCTCTGACGGGATTAGAGGGAGGTCAGTTCACGATCTCCCTCCGGTCCCCTCTCCGTCGTCTGAATGCGGACGTGATGTATATTACATCACTTCCGCATTCTTGTGTCACTCTCCAGCTTCAGATGCTGGAGAGAAGCTGATGAAGCAGATCCCTGCTTCATCAGCTTCTTCAGGGGGGTCCTAGGTGACATTAGGGGTCTTGGAGACCCCTGATGTCCCCATAAAGAGGACCTGTCACATCTTTTGCTATCACTTTTGCTAAAGTCCCCACCCCTACATACACGCATGTAAACATGCGTCAGGTGCGCATACCTGCGAAAACGACGATTGCGCCCATTACGCCGCACATGTTACATATCACCGCAAACGTTGCAGTGTGAGCAATAATTATCGGGCCATCAATCACTGATAACACTAAACTGATGGGCTGTAAAAGCTTTTAAAGCGTCGCCTATGGTCAATTTTGGGTATGCTAGTTTTTTGCGATTTCGCGGGTGCGCGCAATTTTTAAAGCTTGACATGTTTGTTGTCTATTTACCCGACGTGACCCCGTCTTTTATATTTTACAAAAAAATTGGGGTAATAATAAATGTTTTATAACATAATGTAAAAAAAACTTTTTTTTCAAAATTTTCAGTAATTTTTCCTGAATATAGCAAAAAATAAAACCCCCAGTGGTGATTAAATACTACCAAAAGAAAGCTCTGTCTGTCCCCAAAAAATGGTATAAAATTCATTTCAGTACAGCGTTGCATGACGGAATAAATGTCAGTCAAAGTACCGCAGCGCTGAATACTGAAAAATGGCCTGGCCAGGAAGGGGGTCTAAACACCTGGTCAGCAAGAGGTTAAATAACTGTGATGGTCTTGTGTATATGCAGCCCTTGATTGCATTGACTTATAATAAAAAAATACAGAATTTGCTTATAATAAATGAATACAAATTGATAAAGCATTTAAAAAAACACTAAGAAGGAAACGGCCATGGCTGGGCATAAGAGGTTCAATATATGCCTGCTGCAATAGTGCATTGACTCTTCTACTAGAGTTGATCCTTGGACCGAATTCCATTATTTGGATGTCCAGAGCCAAAACCAATTTCAGTATTGTTTATCAGTTCGTATTTCCAAAAGACTTCTGGTAGAAAAGGTCCAACGGATGCTCAGATCTTCAACTGTCTACATATCTGGATGCACTGATTGCTTTGACATGTTTTTCGCTATTGATTTCACAGAAGGTAACATCTTTTTTTCCATCATAAGTTTAATTTGACTTATTACGGTTTGTGGTGGGTTTACTGTAACCAAGTTTTACTCCACGGTATTTGTAGTCTTTTGCTAAACCAAATTATTGGACACAACAAAAACCTACCATAAATGACGCACTGTGGTTTAAATGACTGTTGCTGGGATGGGTTTGTGTGTTGGCAGCCCTTGTGCCCACAATTCCAGACACAAAACTGTATTACTTTGGACCACAGGGTTATTACCTTTGCAACAGCTTTTCACTTAAAACACAATGGGGTTGATTTACCAAAGGCTGCTCACTTTGCAAGGGAATTTTCCCCTTAGCTTAGTGAATGAGGTGAAGCACTGCTGACTTCCATCATCCAATCATGCAAAGTGAACTATGTGCCTTTAGAAAATCAACCCCCTGTTTTATGTTCTTGTCCTTAAGTTAAAGTATTAATAGAATGTCTGCCTTACAAAGTATATCACTGCTCAAGTTTTGTTTTCTGATAGGCTGTGTAGAGAAATTGGGAAAGTCTCCCCTTAATTTGTGTTGGCCAAAGGTTTGTGAACAACTTAGCATTACCCCTACAGTATGTTTGCTTGTAGGACATCCCCTTCCAGAACCATGGACATTATTATGAAGTAGGCCCCATTTTGTAACCAAAGCAGCTTTCATTCTTCTGGGAAATGTAAAATGCTAAACAAGATATCGCCAACAATATATTACAAAGGGAACGAATTAAAGCAGGAAAGAGAAAACCAGCCAATCCCATGGACATCCTTGCGCAAGAGCAATACACAGTGAAGCTGACATGATATACAGTCCACTGAAATGTACACAACAATGGAAAAAGAGGGACGATTGGGTAGATTCCAGTCATGCGTGTTGTTCACATTTATCACTTTAAAGGGCACAACGTTGGACCTTTCTATACCGACTTCATAGACATGGTAGATTCTCTGTAGACAGAGCAGGTTGATGGCCTCATCTAAAAGTAATCTTCTCCTTCTTTGTCTATATTATGTCTTGTCTGTTGCCAAGTGTAGTGATGACACAATGAGTTCTGTTAGAGTTTACTTCCATACCTTGTCCCACAGCCAAAAATGTGACCTCTGGAAGAACCCCATAAACCATCATCTTTAGAGTCCATTCCGTGCTCACTACACATCTGCGAGGAGTTCATGGCAAGACTATTTCTTCTTCATGCAAGAAAACAAAGGGGAGGGAAATAAAAGGACTGGATCAATGCTGCAATCTCTTATTTTTAGAGTTTGAAGCAAATAGATTCCTCTTCAATTATGCTTCAACTATCTTCAAAGACTTTTTACAATATATTTTGCCTAATTTGCTATTACTTATAATTGTATTTTATATGTAATGCTTATTTCTTAGCCAACAAGCACCCAACATTTTTTTTTTAATGTAAATAATTACAAAAATTATACATATTGTCATGAAACTGTTGGCTGCATTTAAACTGACATATAACAATGTTTTGGGTTGTGGAAGACCTTTTATCAGGAGATAAATATTGTGCGGTAGATGGCCTAAATTACCAAAAGTTTGTGAACACCTGTCTATCACACCTATATGAATCTGTGGACATCCCCAAACCATGGACATTACTAAGATGTTGGTTCACTTCTGCAACTTACACTGTCTGGAGTGTGTCTGTGGGAATTTGTGCTCATTCAGCCAAAAAAATGATGTAAGTACTGATGCTGGACAAGAAGACCTTTCTCACAGGTCATGTTCCAGGTTATCCTGAAGTTATTCAATAGAGTTGATGTCAGGGTTCTGTGCAGACCACTCAAGTGCCTCCATGCCAAACTCATCAAATTGTGTCTTTATGGAGCTGGATTTTTGCACAGGGGCACAGTCACAGTCATGCTGGAATGAACACTTTGGTAGAGGTAGGGTTTTCTTCCTCATGTCAGGGTTTTAAAGGAGAACTATGGGGTTAGGGCTTTTCCCCATAGTTCTCCTTAGGGTAACGGGAGGACACAAACTAGCGTCCTACCTTCACCCTAAGCTCAGTATACCGTGAGCTACAGCTCGCGGTATACTGAGATGCCGCAGCTGAAGCGAATCCAGACAATTATGTCTGGATCCGACCAGCTGTGTGAGTGACAGCTGGCTCTGCCTAACTAGATGCAGAGCCAGCTGTATCCACCCCCTCCCCCGTCCGTTCCGCCAGTCAGCGCTGGCGGATCGGAGCGGGGAGGGGGGAATCCAGCCCCTCCCCTGTCACGGCAGAGAGCCGTGACAGGATCGAGAGGTGAGCGAACGCCGGTATGTGTTCCCTCACCTCCCGATCTACTGAGCCGACCTGTGACAGTCTCATTGTCACAGGTCGGATAGAACTATGAGGTGAGTGAAAAGCACTCACCTCATAGTTCTCCTTTAAGCAAGGAGAACAGTGAGCAGCTAAGTAGTAACATAATTGAATCTCAATCAACATCTCCTAAGACTAGCAATCAGAGGCGGCAGTGCCTTAGATATCACACTTCAGATATACTGTACAGCTATGTGGCTTTAGTCACAGAAATGCCAAGGCCCATACAGTAGCAGGAAGTTTGGGAAGCTGGCCTTAATAGACTGACAAGGGCCCTCCTTCCTTTTTTATATTGACAACATGTGGTATAGTGTTCATAAAATATACAAAGCCAAAAGTCTTACCCCTTGGCCTATGTCAGGATCCAGGTGGCACTGGAGCCAGGTCCTGCAGTTCCCATGCTCGCCTGCAGGTGTCTCCAGCAGCCAGGAACTGTCAGGTACCAGCACCACCACTGGGTGGTGCTGGTACCTGCAGCTCCAGTACTCACCTGCGGGTGTGCCCCAGCTGTGAGTGATCATCCCATCACCTGGTGCTTCCTGGGAAGGTATTTAGGCCCTCCCTGCAGTTAGGAAGCTGGCTCAGTATTGCGTTGCATGCCCCTGACTGACTCCCGTGTCCTGTACCTTGGAACCTGTAACCCTGCTTCCTATCTGCAAACCCGTCACTGACCCGGCTTGTTACTTGACGACTCTTATTGGATCCTGTTCCTGTACCGCGCTGCCCTCCTGTTAACGGCCCGGCTTGTTACCTGACCACTCTTCCTGTATCCTGAGCCCTGCTATCTATCTGCAGTTCCTAGCCTTGTTCCCCTTTGCTGTAGGTGTGTTTATTCCAACCGTGTTTTTGTTACTTCACTGCTAACCTATGGGGTTTGTAGTTTTGTTTGTTGTGTAACAAATCAACCTTGTGCTTAACCTCATCCAGTGTGGTCACACTAATTTGGTCTATCTGCGTGGGTATCTGCATGCTGTGTGGGGACACCCGTGCGCGTTACCTTGACAGCCTAGGAGCTTACAGTTTAAAGAATAGCTGTAATAAGCTAGAGATATTCTTCACCACAAGGGATCTATACCAATTCTGAAGGCTCTACAGTCTCTTTTTGACCCAGCAGGCATGCGCTTCCTTTCTCAATAGGTCCTGTATGAGAAAGCCACCTCTCTTTAAGCTTGTAAGTAGATGAGGTTGTTTCTAAAGAACTCCAGGATTTTTAAAGTTAACCCTTGCAGTGGGGCTAATCTAACACTGCAAAGGTTAGCTGCTTATTTCTCTCTAATAACAAAGAAATACTCACCAGATACTCGGTCTTGCGGCAGTGACCGCTCCCCTCTCCCCACTCCTGGCTATGGTATGTCACTCAGCATCTTCACATCTAATTCCCTGATATGTGACATAATGACACCATGGATCTTGGGACTGCTGGAGCACAGGGGAGAAGAGGCTGTGGGGACCAGTCTAACAGTCAGGTGGACCAGAGTATAAAGTGAGAATACCTGCTTTACTTTTGCTCCCTGGACAAAATGAGCCCTTAACCCTTGCAGTGCAGGGGTAGCCCACTGCAAGGTTTAACTTTTCGAATTGCTGCAGTTCCTTTTTAAAAGTGCATTTGACCCTTTTATCCTTTAAGTTCCCTGCCACAGTTTCACACAGAGGCCAGTAAAAACCATACAAATTCCATGTAGACAGAGTCTAAACCCAGGACCACATCACTGCAAGGCCATAGTGCTAATCACTAAGCTACCATAGCTCTTGCTTTTTCTTTCATAAACTCCTGCATATCCGAGTAGCATATATGGTCACAGGGAAGAGCAAAGCAGCAATGATCTAATGGGCAGATGCCAATATTAAGCAGTGCGCATATCTGGCAATTAACCCTTCGTGCCTGACCCTGTAATTCTTTGTGGTCACATTACATCACAAAGGCATCTGAAGGAACTGGCTGCCGTAGCCGAGCTGCGGTAAAGAGCAAACCAAGGTGAAATATGGACTTTCAAAAGCATTTTATTCCTTAAAACGAGACCTGAGGAAACCACATTAATTAAAGGTTTAGAAAGCGTGGCCATTGTGGTGGGAGAGTGTTGGTGGTGAGGCAGAGAGGGGGCAGCGTGATTGCCTGCCCAGCAAATCATTTCTCTATAAGGTATTCCCATTTAAAGGGAACTTGTAGACTTTTTAATGGTTTTTTTTTTTAAAGCACACTTAGCGATTAGTATGATGTATATTATATTATCAGTGTGCGGTAATAAAAAAAATCCTGTTTCTGTGTATAATTTGTACTTATAGATGTACGTGGGAAGAACCATATTACATATACAGGTGCACAGGCCCTGCTTTCTATTCTTCAGTGCTACACAATGGTTGTGCTATTCCATCCTGAGATTTGAGATGTTAGTTCATGAAGTTGCCTGGGGGTCCTTACCCGCCTCTTGGGGTAGGGGCAGGACGCTCCCTATGATGAGGCAGCCTGAGACATCTATTTGGGTAATCTGGGGTTGGGAGGCAGAGCGACATGGCCGCTCCGCTGCACATTGTTTGCTGGTCACACTGATTACATCAGAGAAGTAATGAGGCAGGGTGCTGTTATGTTTTCAGAAAGCTATGTACAGCACCCTGCTGCCCCTTCCCACCAATCTTGATATGCTTGCATTGCATAAAGAAGCACAAAGACCCGGTGATAACATCACTGGCTCTAAAATAAGGTAAGTATTGAAAATGGAAAGATTTATTTAAATATTTCATATTGATGGGGGAGGGAGTGAGACCAGAGAAGGAAAAATATAAGCATATTAAAAGGAAGCTTTAAAGTTGTGATGTTAATGAATGTACATGATAGACTGACCCAGTGTTTTTCTTTTTGGTTTTTTTCCTTATCTAGTGCCAAAACATTTTTAGATCTCGTTTTGGGGCGGGGAGGAGTCTGTCACGTACCTTATGGAGCTTGAGATGACGAGGGCAGCCTCTCTTGCAACTTTGGTCCCAGGAGGCTTGAATATTGATACATGTAATCTGGGGCACAGTGGGGCATGAGTGCCGGAAGATGACTTTGATGCTGGATGTAAGTCGTGTAGCTGCTCTGCTTGGCAACTGTATATAAACACACAGCAGAGAGCCATGCAGAGAAGAGTGGAGGTCAATAAAAGTAATTCACCGGCACACACTTGAAGGGTTTTTAAAGTATTGATATGTTTATTCAATACCCAATGCCACATACTGTCATACGGTGAGCACCGTATGACAGTATGTGACATTGGGTATTGAATAAACATATCAATGCTTTAAAAACCCTTCAAGTGTGTGCCGTTGAATTACTTTTATTTACTATTAGTGTTTTGTACAGCGCCATCCGAGTGGTCACCTGGGCACCACATATACCTTGTGGTTTTGAGACCGTGGCAGTGCGAAGGGGATTTGGACTTTGTTAAAAGTGGAGGTCAGACAAACCGGGTTAGCAACATGCAGGCAAGAAGGTACCAAATCAGGAGACGAATGCATAGTTGATTGGCAGGCCAGGAGGATCTGCAACATGCAGACAACGCAGGATACAACAGGAGGCTGAAGAGTAGTCAAACAAGCTGGGGTCAGGATACCAGGAGATCAGCAGGGTCAAGTAACAAGCTGGGTTCAGCAATGAGAAGGCAACAAGACAGGAAACAGGTTTAGGAGACAAGGCACAGAGCTGAAGAGTGCTTAGCACTGGAAGCTTGGAGAGGCTCAGCTTAAATAGCCCATTTGGCACCACGATATGTCATAGATGCGCGTGCATATGCCGGGAAGTGCCTACGCATGCCTGCACAGAGGTGAACGGCCTGACCTGGCACTGTGGGCCAGGCCGTGCCCATGCACATGCGCAATTATCTCTGTACAGGCTTCCTGACAAAGTCATAGCTTCTGGAGGGACAGGTTGTGCCTGGGACAAAAAGCAACAACCAGCAATAAAAACATTGTTTATGATCTATTCTAACTAGGGATTCACCGATACCATTTTTTTTTGGTATCAAGTACGAGTGCTGATATTTTTTTTCCGGTACTCGCCGATACCAAATACCCCACCCGAAGTGCCACTAAGGAAGTCGGGCGGCATATAGCGACTCACCGCCCGGCTTCCTGATTAGCCGAGAAGCCGGCTCCATGCTCCCTCGTCACCAGGTGATGAGGAAGCATGGAGCCGGCTTTCTGGCCTATCAGGAAGCCAGGAGGGGGGGCGGCTAATGACTCAGCACCCGGCTTCCTGATTGGCCAGCTTCTCAACTAAGCAGGAAGCCAGGTGGTGAGTCATGATATGCCACCCAGCTTCCTGATTGGCCGGGAAGCCAGCTGCATGCTCCCTCGTCACGTTACGAGGGAGCATGGAGTCGGCTCCTCGGCCAATCAGGAAACTGAGCAGCGTGTCATGACTTGTTGCCCGGTTTCCTGATACCACAAATTCCGGTATCGGGAGAAGCATCGGGAATATTTGAGTGAATACTCCCCCAAAAACTCGGTATCTGCACTGTTACCAATACCGATACTAGTATCCGTATCGGTGCATCCCTAATTCTAATCCTTCCTACTCTAAGGAAATGTGTTTTTGATGTTTGTCGCCATCAAAGAGATTCCCTTTCCTGTGACAGTAAAAGATGACAAGAGGGACATTAATGGGAATACAAACCCTACAGAGAAATCAACCTTTCCCCACTCTGCCCAAAACCCAATGTTTTGGCTGGCGATGGGCATTAATAAAGAATGCAGAAAAATACCTAATGATATGCTATATCCAATAATTTGCTATATCCCAAAAAAATCCAATTTATTCATGGCAGAAAATCTGAAGCCAACATAGATACTGCACTTCTTTCATTTATAATAAGATTCTGGTTCATCGTAAAGTTCAGAACCCACTGTACATTGTAAATCCCTCTCCACTATGTATGGGGGCCAACCACATCAAATGCTGGAGCTTACTACTACAACTATAAAGTGTTTGGTAAGATTCACTGACCGCAATTCAGAAAAGCTGGAGGTCTCCGTAACGGAGTCCTGAAATCAAACAATTATGGGATCTGGCAAGGACATCTTTGGTTCATAATTGTCTGCTATCTTTTTGTCTGGGATGAGGATCAAAAAAGAGCTTGGCAGGCGTTTTCTGTGGAGTGGTGACTTAGCATGCCTGAGTTTCTTTGAGGGAGAACCTTTGAAAAGAGAGAGACTGAGAAACACTCTCCGAGAATGGGACATCTTCTCCTGGCCAGATGTACCTCATTCACCAGCTTTCATAAACATGGGCAGACCCCAAGTTCCCGTCTTTTCCAAACCTCTCGTAATGTTATTTTATGGAGTATAATTACTTGTAAAAGCCATCAAAGAAGGAATTGAGGTCTTGTTACAAAAATAGTTTGTGTTAAGCAACTTATTTAAAGGAAAAAATGTAATATTTTGAAGTGATTTATTTTTTCTGGCAGAAAAGGAACATGTAGAAAAAGTACAAAAATTAATTTTTATTCTAAAGAATAAACGAATCCTTGTGATGAAAAAAAATGTACCTGGTACGTTGCTTGTTATACCTGACCAGCATGCAATTATAAAATCGTCATTTCCACAGTCCCTAAGTGGAGTGGCTCTTTAAATTTAGTGCTGCTAGCACTGAAATCAGTCTGGCTGATTGGTAGTCAGTGATAATTTGGTCATTCCTAGGTGTTCTGCTATTGTCTGCACCTACGTGTATTGGGTTGTGACCCTGCCACAGAGTGGGGCAGCCAATGGGAGAACATTAGGAGTGTTTATGTCTCTTCAACCAATCACTAGGAGTTTCATGGCCAGTAGTGCATGCTGGGGAGTTGCATAAATACTCAGGGCAGTCCACCTCCCGACCTAGCCTGGGAGTGCCATGTACAAGGTTGGAAAAGCTGACTAGGCCCCAACCCTGCGGGAGGCCAGATGTAGGGTCTGGGAAGGAGACCCAGAGGAGCCCTTTGACTGCTGGAGAAAACAGGAAGGCCTAGATGGCATGGACACCAGGACCAAGTCTGGTGTCTCTCCCAGAGAAGATCTCAAGGATATCCTCTATTCAGCTGTGGTTCTGGTACACAGTGTTTATTTTTTTTTTTTTTTTTTTTCTTTTTTTCCGCGGTGTCTTTTTTCTTTATTCTGACACGAGCGATGTCAGAATAGAGGGGGAAAAAAAAAGAAAAATTCCCATTCAAAAGCATTGGGACATCACTATTGGCCATTTCAATTTCAATAGCCAATAGCAAACTAGGATTGTACCCGCCCTCCTTTGCAGTTCCCCATCAGGTCCATAAGAAGAGGGCGGGTACAATGCTAGTTCACCACCGCAAACCGAAACAGCCAATAGCAAACTCCAAATGCCCCTGTATAATAAATGTTTATTGAGAAAGGTTTTTCCAAATAATAAAACACCAAGTACAATACAAAAAGCCAACATTCAAGGGTAGACAATAAACACTGACAAGATCACAGTACAGTCAGCAGGGCATGTAATTGTGTGCAGCATTCTAATTCTAAGACCATGTCCTGACCCAATAAAATCAGACTCTGTAAGTGTGATCCAGTGTTATCCTTTGCTCAGCTATAGTATTTCTACACTGTGGAAGCTGGAAGGGATTGGTGAGTCTGGAGTCTATATTTGCCATGGATGTCTGAAGCCCTATACCCTCTCTCACGGTTTCGCTGCACAGTAATAAAGCATCACTAGTTCTGGAGCCCAATTTACTGATTGCATACAGTACAACAACCTGGCTAAGGATCCAACCCTGAGAGACAAATGTCAGCCCTCTCTGACTGTGGGGTATGTCACCTGCATTTGGGGGTCGACGGGGGGCGCAACACTTAAAAAAACAGCAAAACGGGCTTTACAAATGAAAACCCTTAGAAGAGCTTCAATTTTTGCATGAAAGAGGGTCACCTCTCTAAGTGTGCTTGCCCCTTTCTAAATCCTGTTTGCTATGAGGTTGAATATCTGAAAGGGTGTCAGAGATATTGTCAGTTGGCTTTTTCAGGCTTCACACGAAATAATATGAGAGAAAATTTATGAAGATGCCAGCGCAGCTCTTAGGGGACAGCAGGAGAAAGGAAACCAAGGGACTCTATCTTCAACTTTGCTGGATGCATCCAGATATATTACAGTGTATATAAAGCCAAATCATTTTTTTTTTAGATTTGGATAGAGTAAGGAAATGTTAAAACCCCTGTCAGGTTTTCATTGCGGTCTGGGCCTCCACTGGGGAGATTCACCTTGTCTATTTTTCCCAGTGACCATTGTTTCAAAAACAGAAAATTTTGCACATTTTCAGAAAAATATGGTAACCTGCAAAAGTTCTAATTTTGGATGAAGTGTGATTTTTTTTTTTTCCATAACTTAGGGCCACCCCACTGTGCAGCCCAAAAGACTGGGACCCAGTGTGGATTTAGGGAAGTAAATTGGGGTTTTAGATTAGTATTTATTTAACTTGACGATTAGTTAAGGGGGTGTGGGGGGTAAAGGATGAGTACCATAGCTGTCCACTGGCATTGCCACATGGGGGCAGGGGGTGTGCAAATGTTCTCAGTAAGTTAGCCTTTGCAGAGACTCCAAAGTGTGATCTGCATAGCTACACAGAGAAAGCAAAGATATGCCCCAGTACATTATGTCTTAAGAAGGTGTTGTTTTACAACTTTTTGCCTGAGTACACTTTAATGTCAATCTGTGCTTTGCACATACATTGCAAAATAACAGATTCACATAATTGCCCCTACCCTTCCCAGCAAATTATACTCCCATCCATTCGCCTCCTAAAGCAAAGTTAAATACCCAGGTATGTGGGAGCATTGAATACTCACCTTCCTCTAGAAATATGGTGCTGGGTGTCTAAGTGGTCGAAAAACAGGCCCCAATGTTGTCACATAAGGGTGTAGGGTGAGACCGTAGGACTTTGTAAGCTTTCACTAGATTAAAATGAGCCCTACACGGGGCTTGGTATCTTTTCCCTAGTGGACTAATGAGGTGGCAGTGAACCCAGCATAAGGTAAGTATAAGAAGTGCCAGGGAATGGTGGTGGGATTAAATTATTTTGTTTCTATGACCAAATCACAAGTTGACCTTAAAGTGTATCTCAAGCCAAATGATTTATGTAGTTTTAATTAAAAACCCTGTTAGATGTATATATTTATTTATTGTTGTCTTTCTCCCATTCCATACATTTGCACCCACTACCTGTCCAGAAGATACAACAACAAATCAGAAGTAATCTCACCAAAGTGCGAGGAAATATCTTCATAGACCTTTGCCACTGGAACAAGTGCCCCCATTGGAAGGTTTCCCTTCTATTCCTGTTTTGACACCTCTGAAATGTTGGATTTCCCCTTACTTTCTTTTCCAGTGGCAATGGTCACCAGGACAAATAGAGAGGCAGCATCTTTCCATTGGTGTCACAGACAACAAAATATAAACTAACAGAGGTCCTAACCCTTCCCTACTACACCCTGTACTCAGAAAGTTTCATCTAGAGGTAATCTTAACACAACAATCAAGTGCTGGAAGTGCAAATATGGATTCGTTCAAGTTTTATATGTTAAAGTGGAGTTTATAGCACAGGAAGAACAATAAACCAGAATTATGTCTTGGAGGAGAGAAGGAGTAGAATGAGAAGATCTATGTCTGACAACTTTCATCCCAAATCCTGAGAGGTGAGACCAAGACGGGCTTGGAAAGTGCAAATCTAAGTAGGATTACGCCTTCTGCCGGGGCTGCTGGATCTTGGCGGGTTGCTTCACTGGACAGTAGGTACATTTTGGTTTCTAGTGCTTTGTTACTCTCCACACAGCTGTTGCTGCTCTTATGTATTTCAGGGGCACATTGCTGTAAATGGCTTTTCTTCAGAAAGCGGGCCAGGATTATGTCAGTGCGCTCATAAAAAGTACATTTACTTACTATTAACCTAAAGCTGAACATGGAAATAGCTGCCATTGTTATCTGCTTTGCACGTGGGATTCTGATTGTATATTGTTACAATCTGCTTATGTAATAGGACACAGTTTATTGTCTCACTTTCATTGAATTTCCTGAGACAATAAGCCTCAAAAAGGATCACAAGGGCCTCCAAGGCATTGAGGGGGTGTAAGAATAGATCTCTGCTGCAAAGCTTTTGTAAGTAAACCCCTTATTATTAGGACGAACAACACCTTATCCAATAACACTTGTTAAATTGGTGATACAGACACCTCAAATCCTGCCACCAGAGGAGGGTATGAATCTGCTTCCTATTCTTGTGTTCTAGGTAACATAGTAACATAACAGTTCATCGGGTTATACCTATTCTGACATGTCTGAATGTAGCTGATCCAGCAGGAAACAAAACACTGCTGGCGGGAGGTGATATATTAACAATGTCAAAATATGTAAAAACAAACCTAGCTGGTCCTATGTAAAGATCAGTCTTAAGGTCCCCACACACCTTAAGATAATCGTACGATAATTGCGGGAAATCCCGCGTTTGTACGATTATCATAAGGTGTGTGGAAGCCGTGCAACCTCTACTAAACACCTCTTAATGAAGGAGAGGAATGTTGGTACCTCCCGTGTTTTGGCATCTTCCATCCTGGCAAGCCAGACCAGATCAGGGTGGTCTTCAACTCAAGCGCTCAATAAGAAGGTGTTTCCCTCAATGACAGTCTTCTCACTGGACCTAATTTGAACATGTCCTTTGCTGAAAGAGATCACATTATGATCTTTTGACCTATCCTATGTTCGCTGCTGTAAAGATCTTTACAGTTTAGATTAAACTTCTCAACGATCTTCAAGGTGTTATATGGATCGAGTCAACTGTCTGCCAACTCATTGAGTTTTGGGTTACTGCCATCTTGCTACAACTGTAAGTTACAGAGATCACACTTTCTGGGGCCAGGTGTTGCCAATGACCAGCCTGGGCTGATCTGGTGGCTGAGAGCAGCCAACTTAGGAAGCCAGCCCAGTGCTCAGAGTTGTGTGGGTGCAGGAGGCACAGGGCCACAGCAGACTCAGGTGCCTGCTGGACACACATGGAACAGGGGAGAGGTCGGGAAGGTCGGTGACCCTATGACCTGTGGGACACCCTGCTGAGAGAGCAGAGTGACGTCTCACGAGGTGTGATTTTTTTACAGAATAGCTTTTATTATATATCAAGTATAAAACACAACATCACAAAAACAACAAAATCCAGTTGCCAAGCTGCAACCCGCCGAAATGCACATGCCATTGCAATGTTATTGTACTGTTTAGGTGTAAACAGTACAATAACCTACAGATATACTGTATACCAATGTTGTAGGGACAAGGTTATGTAACGCCCACCTTATCCACATAAGTAATATGCCCGTGAGGTCAACCAAAAGAACAGGGGTCTATATACCGGAAATGTACAAAAAAGGGTTCCAGCAGTGGGAGAACCATAGGAATGTGAATAGGAGAGAGAGCAGAGAAAGGATAGGATAAAGAAAATGGAAAATTAGAGAACAAGGAAGAGAAAGAGAAGAAGAAGAAAGGGGAGAGATAGAGTGGAGGCACCCACCTGATGAGAGGGACCAAAAAATGGGGGAGAGGTAATAACAAGAGAAGCTGAAAGAGGTTTATGTCAGCGATCTAGTCATCCGAGTCAAGGAGTCCAGCGGGACAAAAATTGATCATGACAGTCGGTACGTAAATCATATTTTATTCAATTGAAACCAGGCAAACAGATTACTAATTTCCTACTGACCAGACGTATGTACAAAGCGTACAAAAAAGCGGTGAAGGGTTAGAGTCTCTGCTAGACTGTAATCACTATTTGTGTCCCTATAAGGAGGATTTTCCCTTCACTTCTTGTCAGCACAAATAAAAACAGGTTTTAGACTGTTTAGAGTGCGGAAGAGTTAGTAAGTATGACAATGTTTTTATTGCCCTCTGCGCTTTCTTGTCCTGGTGACAACAGATTTCCTCTTTTTCTAATTTAGTCATCACGTGGACATTTGGCCATACACCTACATGGGTACTGGGGACCTCTCTTATTATAACACTGGGAGCGGTCATATTTTAATAGCTGGCATTCCTTCCCACTCATAGTTATTGGAGTGGCCTGTTTCCTTATATTTAGAACAGAAGCAGGTAAGAGTCTGCACTGAAGTTTTGTAAAATCCATTCCTGGATGTGATTCTTGTTTTCTCAGCAAAGATTGAGTTTCATGTTAAGCCATGCTGAATATTCTGGGCTCCTAAGAATTTTTACAAAACCTTTCAAGCTTCGAAGGGCTTCTTGTTATCTGTTTTTTTTTTTAAATTACCTTATTTTGGGTTCAACTTTATTTCTAAAATGTCTTTTTTTCTTTTGTATCCCAAAGGATTAGGTAAAAGTTTTCAAGCTTTCGAGTGAAGGATGTTAGATTTATTTCAGCGGAAACACAGACGGTTCTCAAAAGAAGTTTTTTTATCTAGGACGGCAATTATTGTCCAACCTCTGGAAACACTTACCCCGAATGTCAAGTGTGCAGACTGCAGGTGACATCTCCACCAGCTCACATGCTATTGATAGACTTTTGAAGCCTTTGTTAGGAATAAAACAAAGTATTTTTGAAAAAAAAGCAGGTTGTTCTTGCCAAGGCTTTTAAGAACTTAACCTCAGCAAAAGGATCGCATATTTTACTTCTGATTCCCCGAATTCTGTGGTGGAATCCGATGAGGTCACCCGGCGGTTTATGGTAAATGTCTTTCTGTGAGTTTATATTCAGGATCAATAAGCCAATTCTTAACGTTGACTTAGGAAAGTATCAACACGCTTAAAAAAAGAAAAGAGACGGTGTTCCCTATCTTTGGGTCTTTTCTTTTCTTGTGTGAGTTGGCTGCTTTCCTTTCAAGTGTATTTTCATCTGATAACTACATTTTTCCTCCCTGAGGAAGAAAACACTTGATATTCCCTCACTGTACCAAAGCCAAGACCATAACTCTTGCAAATCCCCCTCCAATATCATGCGCGGCTACTTTACTCTATATGTCCTGGCCGATATCGCCTACTGATTTAAAACAGACTGCTGGACCATATGGCTTACGGAGACAAAGTCTAGAGGTAAAAACTGAACCAGCGCTGTTTTTTTATAAAGGATATAGTTGAGAAATTGAACAAAATGCACTTGAATTAAAATAAAGTTGGGTATCTGAGTGTGCAGATGATAATTTACGGGCAAGAAAAATTAAACTGACCCAAAACCGTATAGTCTCCCCTTAGCTGCTTGAGACTCCAAATGGGACATGTCAGGATTCCTAGGGCTTATACACACAGCCGATTTGCGCTGTAAACCAATAGAATAAGTGTGAATCTTCAACGGGTTCCCCAGGTGTTTGTGATCAGCCGCGGGCACTCAATACAAATCAATGACCCGTAACCTGCCACAGATTTACGTTCATTCTTGTTGGTGTACAGAGCAAAGCGGCCACTTCAATGAGGCCTAAAGAATTGAAATTGTTGGGTTTGTATAAGAGAGAAACTATTATACAAACACTCATGTCTTTGGCATTTGACACTTCCAGGAGACCTCTCCATCACTACAAGACTCAAAAGTGATGTAGTGGTCTGGTCAGAGGAAGGAGTCAATGTAAGAGGTAGGGGACATAGACATCAAACACACCCAGAAGTGTCAAAAGATGAAGATGAAGGCTTCAATGCTGGGATGGAGGGCAGGAAGAACACATGGGCCACTGGAGAGGTGACTATAATGGCACTTCTCTTGCAGGGAGCTGAATGTCTAAATTCTTTAGAATAAAGCAATAGTGGCAGCCAATTCGATCAGATTGAAACTAGCCAAAAAGGGGAAAGGTGCAACAAAATGACCTATTTTTGACCTGAGTATAGTGTGCTGGGACCTTTTATATTGGTCTAAATTCTTTAGAGACGTGGAAAGTTCCCTTTAACCAGTTGAAGTCCGCGGTGTTTAAACCCCCTTCCCATTCAGGCCATTTTTCAGTGTTCAGCGCTGCGGTACTTTGACTGACATTTATTCCGTCATGCAACGCTGTACTGAAATTCATTTTATACCATTTTTTGGGGATGCATAGAGCTTTCTTTTGGTGGTATTTAATCACCACTGCGGTTTAAATTTTTTTATATATTAAGGAAAAATTACCGAAATTAAAAAAACAAAAAAACAGTTTCCCCTATATTAAATGATTAAAACATTTATTATTACCCAATTTTTTGGTAAAATATAGGGCTGGTAATGATTAAAATTTTCGTGTTCGATTAATCAAAATTTTTTTTAAGCGATTCATTTCGAATAATTATAACGCACATGCAGATCCAACTACATTGGCCTATACACATACAGCACAGCAATGAAGTAATAAAATGAACTAGGATCCCACTAATCCAGCACGTTATTAATCTCACGTGCCCCACTCAATATGGCCGCCGCTTGAGTGGGGCACGTCAGAATAATAACGTGCTGGATTAGTGTGATCCTAGTTAATTTTATTACTTCATTGCTGTGCTGTATGTGTATAGGCCAATGCCTTGGCTGGCGCTCGTGCAGAAAGTTTCTTGGACAAACTCACCGGCCCAAGTGGCTCCATCGGCTAACGAAGGAGGGAGGAGTCCGGGGACGTCACGGACATGGACGTCACCGGACTCCTCCCCCTTCCCTTCGTTAGCCGTCACGGACATCAACGTCACCAGACTCCTCCCCCCCTTCCCTTCGTTAGCCGACGGAGCCACTTGGGGAAGGGGGGAGGAGTCCAGCGGCATCGATGCCCGTGACGTCACCAGATCGCCGACGGGACTCCCGGGAAGCCGGCGGAGAGGTGAGTGTTTTCATTAGCGATCAAAATAATTTTAATCGATCAAAAAGTTTAACGATTAATCGAGAAATTAATCTTTAATTTGCACAGCCCTAGTAAAATATAAAAGACGGGGTCACGTCAGGTAAAATGACGGCAAACATGTCAAGCCTTAAAATTGAGTGCGCGTGCAAAACCTCAAAAAACGATAATACCCAAAATTGGCCGTAGGCGACGCTTTAAAAGCTTTTACCGCTCATCAGTTTAGTGTTATCAGTGATTGATGGCCCTAAAATGATTGCTCTCACTGTGACGTTTGCAGCGATATGTAATGTGTGTGATATGTAGCGCTATTGTCGTTTTCGCGTGCTGGTGCACCGGATGCGTATTTACGTTTATATGTACGTAAACGTGGGTATAGGGGACTTAAACATTTTGGGTTTTTTGTTTAAACCTTTTTTTAAACTTTTTGTTATATGTGATTTTTATTTTTTTTACTTTTTTTTTATTTATATATATATTTTTTGCACTTATTGTTATTGCTATTACATAGGGGGATAACAATCTCCCTATATAATAGCACAGGTACACTGACAGGTTCACAGCTGCAGAGATCGGGATATGTCTCAATACCTGTGATTGGTGCTGCGGCGCTGTCAGCTTCCTGGAAGGCTCGGCACGTGGAGCTGCAAGCACGCCTGAGCCCATTACTAATACTCATATATCTTATCGTTATATCACATATTTCACTGAATTGTTATATGTTTATTTAGCTTGGCACATGATTGTTATAGATATTACTGGACTGATTCTGTTTTGAGTGCTGGTTTTCTATGGACTTAGATTTAAGTTGCAAGCCTCATCTGTCACCGAGGTTCCATTAGCGAGAGAGCTGAGCCATTCCATTTCTGTCTATTTTCTGTTGTTTATCCTCCTCTCTGTAGTGTAGTAGAGGTAGCAGTGATGAGGTAATGTCACGCTTCTTTCTGTGGGCAAGTGCCTTGCACCCATTGTGATCCGCCCACAGGCATTGGTTGGCAGCTATACAGAAATCTGCTGTCAGTCACACAGAACTGTTTACTAGGAAGCAAGGAACCACCCTTAGCACCGCCCACATACATGCTCACAAAGTCCCACCATTCCCGTTGATTCATTGAAATTGTAGCTATTTTCCCAAAGTAAAGACATTGGATGCGACGTTTAGCCCCTGTATAGACCTTCCAATTGGTCCCCCAGCCCATCACAGTAATTACAGGAATACAATGCTGTCACAAGGCTGAAAATGCAAAGTAATATAAAAAAAATGAATTGCAAACCTGCAATGCTGGACCAAAGCTCGTTCAGGTTCCCCAGTAAGGCCACAGCAGAAAAAGCATAATATAAAACCTTATTGTTATTGACAAAAAACATAGGATGGCCCCACCCGGGAACTCCCTCTCTGACACTAAAAATTCACATCAACATCTCTGAGAAGGATGGAGTGTACAAAGCTAGGGAGATATTTATATGTATTTAGTTCTCATGAGCCGATCATGGGACGTGACTCGTGCCACCCATTTGTTTACATGCCATTTGAGGACAGTGAGCTGTCATGGCATGGAAACAAATAGGTGGAGAGAGTTGTGACGTCATGACTTGCTCCACCCATTTGTTTACATTTGAGTGTTTGGGAGCGGGACTTTTTCATTTTGGCAAGTCGGCGGACAATGTTCATCGTGATTGATTTTGTATTACATTTTTGGATGATGTGATTGACGATGGATCTACATAGCTGGACGATATTTTTTTTAACAAAGAACTGACTTTTGTTTTTTGTTCAATTAAATGACTTTTTCACTGTGTTGTGTTTTTATTTACTATTTACTTAACTGCTTGGTGAATGAGTAGGAGTAACAACTACCGCTTACTCATTCACAAGGGGGGTGTCATCTGGGGGCCCCCTTTATGAAAGGGGTAATCAGATGCAGCTGACCCCCTCAACCACCGGGCCAGGGTTGTGGGGAAGAAGCCCTTGTCCTCTTTGGCATGGGGACAAGGCGCTTTTCCATGGGGTCCCCTCCCAATGCCAAGAGCATGTGGCCAGGTATGGTGCAAGGAGGGGAGGTGCACTCGCTTGTTCCCCCCTTTCCTACCCTGTCAGGCCAGTGCTCAGATTAAGGGTCTGGTATGAGACCCCACTTTTTCAGTTTTATTGGTGTTGGGGTCCCCCTTAAAATTCCTACCAGACCTAAAGGGTCTGGTATGAATTTGTAGAGTAACCCCTCGCATTTATCGGGCTGTCCCCCTAACCTTCCTACCCCCTATGATTTAGGAGGGGAACCCATGCTGTTCTTTTTAAAATTCTATTTTATTAAAAACTGGCATGGAATTCAACCACCGGACCGTTCTCCCCGCGCCAGCTGTGTGTTCGGCTTAGCCGAGCCGAAGCATGTGCGTTCGTCTCGGCTGTTTACTTTGGCTGCCTTTGGTTGCAGTACATGCTGTTGAGAATAGAGCGTACAGCAGGCCTTCGGTTCGGCTGAAACAAAGGGTTTCTGCAGCTGAAGCGACTCAGAGGATTAGCCAAACGTCCAGCTAAATCCTTCGGCTCTTTAGTGAATAGCCCCCAAAACAAAATCTTATTTTATCAAACCAGGGTTTGACTCAGGCAAATAGTGCTAGACAAGTCAGTTGTCAACAATATAGCACTTAAGCTGGCCATACATGTTGAAATTTGATAAGAAGATTAAACTTTCATTTCCATTTTTGTTGAAAATCACAAAGCAACAGAATACAAGAAGATGGGATCAAAATTGCCCTAAACACATGTGACAGAAATATGTAACTGCTATTGATGATATTGTCCTAGTTTTTTCCTATGTTGATGCCATTTGAATTTGATCTTTCAATGAACTGTATTGCAGCAATTGCAGTGACATCACATTTGAATTAAGCCTGCACGATTTCTGATGATTACTTGTGATTGTAGGAATGGCAGGAAAGTGCTTGACATTGATTGAAAATGGCCATGGGTATGGCCAGCTAGCTGCCAGTGCTCTTTTGCCAAGGCACACCTCGCCATTTACTGTATCCTCTAGTGCTTGCTGGCTGTGAGATGGCCACAATATTAGTGGAAGTGTAAACTACTAGAGTGGGCAGTATTTGTCGCCGATCATGCCAAAGTCCTGATAGGCTACTGTGAGAAGGGTTTCTAGGCAATGTCACGTGTGTGGAAATGCTTTGTGGTTTCTAGTCAATATTACATGCTAAAGCTGACTGATTTCTCATATTAGACTGTGCCAGCAACTCCCTGTTAGAAAACCACATTTTACATTTTAAATAAAGGTTTGTTTTAACTTTTCTCAACATTATATGCTTATGCCCCTAAAACCATTGTACAAGCAAACATGCACTAGGGCCATATTGGTCAAATGCTAATTAACCCAAAGGAAACCTATAAAAACATGAGACCCTACAAACCTTTGCAAAGCCTGAATTCCAGTGGTACAGAACTCCAAGGTTGTTGCCTTCAGACTTTCTCTACTGGTAAAAGCTGATGTGAAAACTAAAAGGAAGTACCAATCCTGTAAATAAACTGTAAAGTGGTGTTTAGCCAGCATTTTAATGCACACTAAGATCAAAGAAGGTGGCATGTAGCAAGCGACAGAAGACAGGCTGGATCAAAAACATGACAACTGGATTCACATATAAACACATGAACAGTCTAAAGGTGACACAGGAAGACATACATGGGGTTGAGGGGTTGGTAACATGGCTATCGAAATATTGACTTTCATGAAGTTGGTATTTGCATGGGAATTCAAGGTGTTCTAGTGGTGATTTCAGTAATATAAGTGAATAAAAACTAACTTGTTATGGTGCCTGTTGTTTGGTAGGCTTTTGCCAGGGGCGTATCTGCCACGAGGCAAACAAGGCGTTTGCCTCGGGCGGCAGATTCCTAGAGATCGGCAAAAATGGCGGGGTCTCAATATACCGACCCGTGAGCCGGTACTTTGTGACCCGCAGCCAGCTCAGAAGTCAGGTACGCGGTCACAGACTGCATGCTTTTTTTTTTTTTTCTTCAAATTGACAATTTTTATTATTAAGTTTTCTTTACAGTTGTTGCATACAAGGAATACAAAAGTAACACATAACAGGAAATATAAAACATAAGGTAAGGTAGCACACAGACCGTAGCCAGCTTTTACCTTGTGCAGTACCCAGCAATTTACATCATACCCACTGCGGCCACAAACCATGAGCCAGGCGAAGTACATGCAACCTCTATAGGGCGTATAAACATTGACACTCTAGGGCTGTTGTTAGTGTAAACAGAAAAAGCAATTAGGTATATCCATGTGTCACATATACTATCTCCGTGCAGCATTATCACGGGTCGGTAGTTTATAATGTAAAATTACAATACTGAAAGGGGCGCTCTCGGGCTCCGATCAAGTCCCCAGGAAAGAGCCCTGGGAGAACAAAGATATAAGACAGAGAGAATAGAGATAACAGAAGATAAAGGTTAGAGAGAAGGGTAGATAAAAAAGGGGTAGATACCGGCTCCGTCTCACGGCTCCAAACATCTGGCTAGACTCTTCCATTACAACCAGCGAGTTCCAGTGCATCCCAGGCTTCCCACACCTTGTTATGTAGCTTCCAGGTGTTGTTCATCCTAGCAGTTAAGTATTCAAGTTTTTGAGCATCCTTAATTCTAGTGTAAAGATCCAGGTCTGAAGGTGGAGTACTACGCTTCTAATGGAGGGCTATGAGACATCTAGCCGCTGTCAACACATGGGATGCCAGTTTTTTATCGTACCTATGTAACCCTGTCAGGGGGAGGCCCAATAGGAAGTGTAGCGGGTCTAACGAGAGTTTACGATGGAGAAGGTTTTCCAATACAGCCTGTACATTCCTCCAGAACGGCTTGATCCGGCCACACT
>NW_017306775.1:947525-948929 GCF_000935625.1 Nanorana parkeri | reverse complement strand
CCGCAGCCAGCTCAGAAGTCAGGTACGCGGTCACAGACTGCATACTTTTTTTTTTTTTTCTTCAAATTGACAATTTTTATTATTAAGTTTTCTTTACAGTTGTTGCATACAAGGAATACAAAAGTAACACATAACAGGAAATATAAAACATAAGGTAAGGTAGCACACAGACCGTAGCCAGCTTTTACCTTGTGCAGTACCCAGCAATTTACATCATACCCACTGCGGCCACAAACCATGAGCCAGGCGAAGTACATGCAACCTCTATAGGGCGTATAAACATTGACACTCTAGGGCTGTTGTTAGTGTAAACAGAAAAAGCAATTAGGTATATCCATGTGTCACATATACTATCTCCGTGCAGCATTATCACGGGTCGGTAGTTTATAATGTAAAATTACAATACTGAAAGGGGCGCTCTCGGGCTCCGATCAAGTCCCCAGGAAAGAGCCCTGGGAGAACAAAGATATAAGACAGAGAGAATAGAGATAACAGAAGATAAAGGTTAGAGAGAAGGGTAGATAAAAAAGGGGTAGATACCGGCTCCGTCTCACGGCTCCAAACATCTGGCTAGACTCTCCCGGTCATTTCAACCATTACAGCCAGCGAGTTCCAGTGCATCCCAGGCTTCCCACACCTTGTTATGTAGCTTCCAGGTGTTGTTCATCCTAGCAGTTAAGTATTCAAGTTTTTGAGCATCCTTAATTCTAGTGTAAAGATCCAGGTCTGAAGGTGGAGTACTACGCTTCTAATGGAGGGCTATGAGACATCTAGCCGCTGTCAACACATGGGATGCCAGTTTTTTATCGTACCTATGTAACCCTGTCAGGGGGAGGCCCAATAGGAAGTGTAGCGGGTCTAACGAGAGTTTACGATGGAGAAGGTTTTCCAATACAGCCTGTACATTCCTCCAGAACGGCTTGATCCGGCCACACTTCCAAAATATATGGAATAGAGAAACGGACTGCATACTTGACTTGCGGGAGCAGCTACACGGTCTGCATCTCTGTCAGATGCAGACCGTGTAGCTGAGTCTGCGGCGGCACTCGGATCCTTTCGGCCAGCGCTCTTTCAGTGAACGCTGTCCGAAAGGATTGTGCGGATTGACTGGTAAGGTCTGCAGCAGACCTCACCAATCAATCGCCGAATCACCGGGACAGACGTGCCGCCTCACAGCCTCCTCCCTGCAACAAGGTAAGCAGGAGAGGGGGGCCAGGGGCTCTAGATTGTATTTTAGGGGGGGGGTGGCACTGGTAGTTATATTAAATGTGTGTGGGGGGACACTGACTGGGGTTGTTTATATATATTACAACCCCAGTCAGTGTCCCCCCCACACACACACTTTATATATGTAATACATATATCTATAGCTATATCTATATATAGCAAGTCAGGTATGCGGTC
>NW_017306775.1:946712-947433 GCF_000935625.1 Nanorana parkeri | reverse complement strand
TACAAGTGGCAGCTGTCACCTAAGTTAATGATCAGGTGACAGAAGTTGCATGTAAACGCCTGCACACCGCATGTAATGATACGTGATGTGTTTACATTCACTTAAGAATCAATCACTCTCCCTGGACGCAATGATTGTGCATCCAGGGAGAGTGTTTTCTAACCGCATTTAATCATATCACGTATCATTACATGCAGTGTGCAGGTGTTTACATGGAGCTACTGTCACCTGATCATTAACTTGAATAGGTGACAGCTGCCACTTGTAAACACCAGATTAGGGATTTCTGCTGCAGTAAAATGCAAATTTCTGATGCAGGAATCCCTAATTGCACCTAGACCTAAACCTACAGATATGAATGGGGCCGTATTGTGTGAGGATTCTGATATGAAAGAGGGGCTAGTGATGTGAAGGGCGGCTAATGATGCAAGGGGGGTAAGAGGGGGGATCTTAATTTGAAAGGGGCACTTTGATGTGAAGGGGGAAACCCATTTTTGTGTGTGTTTTTGCTTGGGCTCCCCCTTGACATCTATAACATTTTAGACTGGGCTGACTTAAGATTTTGCATATTTTTAATGGATTGACTGGTAAGGTCTGCAGCAGACCTCACCAATCAATCGCCGAATCACCGGGACAGACGTGCCGCCTCACAGCCTCCTCCCTGCAACAAGGTAAGCAGGAGAGGGGGGCCAGGGGCTCTAGATTGTATTTTAGGGGGGGG
>NW_017306775.1:939500-946568 GCF_000935625.1 Nanorana parkeri | reverse complement strand
AGTAGAAGTGTATTAGGCTGCATTCACACCTCTATTTTAGGTGCTATTAGGGATTTCTGCGTCAGGAACTTGCGTTTTCCTGCAGCAGAAATCCCTAAATTGGCGTTTACAAGTGGCAGCTGTCACCTAAGTTAATGATCAGGTGACAGAAGTTGCATGTAAACGCCTGCACACCGCATGTAATGATACGTGATGTGTTTACATTCAGTTAAGAATCAATCACTCTCCCTGGACGCAATGATTGTGCATCCAGGGAGAGTGTTTTCTAACCGCATTTAATCATATCACGTATCATTACATGCAGTGTGCAGGTGTTTACATGGAGCTACTGTCACCTGATCATTAACTTGAATAGGTGACAGCTGCCACTTGTAAACACCAGATTAGGGATTTCTGCTGCAGTAAAATGCAAATTTCTGATGCAGGAATCCCTAATTGCACCTAGACCTAAACCTACAGATATGAATGGGGCCGTATTGTGTGAGGATTCTGATATGAAAGAGGGGCTAGTGATGTGAAGGGCGGCTAATGATGCAAGGGGGGTAAGAGGGGGGATCTTAATTTGAAAGGGGCACTTTGATGTGAAGGGGGAAACCCATTTTTGTGTGTGTTTTTGCTTGGGCTCCCCCTTGACATCTATAACATTTTAGACTGGGCTGACTTAAGATTTTGCATATTTTTAAAGGGTGCCATGAAATAAAAGTTGAGAAACACTGTTCTAGAGGCTCTGATATTAAAGTTGATGTGCAAAAAACAGAACTAAATAACTCAAAAGGGGAAGGGGCGGGGGTCCTCCTCTTCTCTTTCCTTTTAGAGGTATGCTCAAGCCACCAACAAGACTGTTGGCAGTGCTGATCTTTCTTATAGAAAGGTCAGAATCTTCTGCAACTTGCGTAACATGGACGCAACCTGTAATAACTGTTTATGATTTTATACAAATGTATTTTATAAATTAAAAATCAATCAGTTTAAAATAAAATGTAACAAAATTTTATGTACATGTACATCTTATTGTTATTAAACAATAAATATCTGGGGATCAAAGCAGATTTACCCCCCTTTTAAATAATTAATGATAAAATAAAAATTATATAGCACGTCATTAAAATAAATATTTTTACAAAGTTTGTGGAGAAGCCAAATCTAGCATGTGGGTACAAAAAAGAAAAGAAAAAAGAATTTAAAAAAAAATCTACTTTTAATCACTCCCCACATCCTCCTGACCCGGGTCCCAATGCACCATGCTCTTTTTCTAACCTGAAAAATATCTGTAATAAACAGAAGAGTCCCTGGCCTCCATCCCTTTGGTTATTCAGCATGAGTATTTTTTTGGGCCCAACTCGCAGGTCTGCTTCCAGTATTTCAGTGATATTTATTATGAATTTATCGTCCTCTATAGAATTTTTATATTTTGCTTGCCTACATAGAAAAACCACATTTTTATAGATGTTGGACTAGCTTACTCTCTCTGCGGCTTTCTGAACTTGCTTTTGCCTTAGCTCAGCGCTCTTTTTTAACTTGGAGATGCTGAACTGTGGATCGTGCAAGGCCAGGCGAAGACGACTTTCAGAAGGGCAATTCCACGGAGCCTAAGGACAATTTTTTTTTTCTTTTGAAAGGCAGCGCAGGCAACTTTTTCAAAAGCAGGGAGGTTACTGTGGCCTACACAGCTATTCCTTGAAGTGTAAGTGATACGCTTCACACCTACATTCTTAGGGAGTCTGAAAAGCAAGATGAAGGAACGTCTGGGAATAGACTCCTACGCTGATGTTATAATCAATTACTGTAGCATTCACGTTGGAGTCTCCAGGCTGCAAGTGTAACCGCTGGCCTCTCTGGTGTGTCTGGAAGAACTGGTGCTAGCTCGAGGTCAGGTGTACAATTTAATTCCTTTTCAGGTTCCCCAAATGGAGACAAGAGAAATATTATTTCAAGTGCAGCACTTCCCATGTGGAAAATTAGCGTTTTCTTTCCTGGGCTTTCATTGCATTCCGTGCAGGATACGAGCGGCGCGGGGTGACTCTTGATGTCATTCTGGGGCCTTCAAATGTTTGGTTAGACCTTGTAAAGAAAAGGGAAAAAAAACTGTCGAGTTTTGGCACTTTGGACTTTGGTAGAAAAGCATAACTTGTTCTCTTTTGAGAAATACAGAATGTTGTCTCATTTTGTAAAAAAAAATATTACATACGGGACATATATTATTATTATTATTATTATCATTATTATTTAACACACATTTGTTTTTGGGGAGGGATGCACCTGCTACCAACCAAGATGGGGAGGTTGTCTAGAGAGAGGAAGAAGGCTGAAGACTGGCTCTCTGCCTGACCATGGTTACCCTTAATGATAAATCTTCAAAATATGTCTAAACCCAAGAACAAAATGTATTATATTGGTGGACTGCATTGGTTTTCTTTATCATTATTTTTTATTGCTATATTTTCACCTGGTGATCCAGCAACTAACACATTTCGTGTGGCAGGGTGGCTCCTCTTTGTGGAGGAGCAATGGAGCCATCTTTGGACAGCAGCATTGGCAACCTGTGGAGATGCTAGTGTTAGATGAACTTGTAGATTTAGATGAACTTTACATAACAAACGAAAGTCTAACTCCAGCCATTGTAAAGCACCTCTGTCAGTATTTAATGGTTTGTCTCAAACTCTCTATTTACCACTTTTGTTGGACAGTGTGGTCAGTTGAAAAAAAAAGAAGGAGATTTGCTGCCATGATTGGCAAGCACAACAGCCAATTGGCTTTGATATACATGAGAATTTTTGTACAAGTCATTCTGAATTGAGAAAGCTCGCCGGATGACCAGTGAAACGCCTTCAAGAAATATACAGCAAGTCCAGTTGCCTTGACTTATTTTTTACAGCTATACCAAACAAATATAGTTTCCCTTTTCAATGACTGAACTCTGAGAGGTGTTAAAGTCCAGGCAGGACATACAAAAACATTGCTTAGGAGTCTATTGATAAATGTTTTCATACAAGATTCACACAATTTTCACAGAAGGTTCTAATTGGATTATTTTGGAAAAATATCTGAATCCTGGGTGAAAGTTGTATAAATATTCTGTAAAATGTAAACACATTCATAAATAGATCCCCTAAATAATGATAATAATACAAATTAAAAAAATAATAGACCCCCCTAAAGTGTAACTAAAGCCAAAACTTTTATGTTCTCTATTTGTGCCGGTGATCATTGAATGAACGTGAATTAAACAAATTTACAGTTACTACCAGAACAAATGGTAAGGGGAAATCTTTTAACAAATGACAGCTGTCAAGAGGGGAGTTCCTTCCATTTGAGAGAAATTACTTCTCACTTCCTGTTTCAAGGACAGGAAGTGAAGGGGAATCTCCCCAATGGTTACTGCAAATAAAACACATTCTCTACTTTTCCAGTAATAAAAAAAAAAAAGTTTATAGTTTTAGCTTTATTCAAACTTGTGCATCTATAAATGTGGGCATATTTGATCATTTATAATGTACTTTAGTATGTACTATTTGTTTTTACATGTAATGTATTTATTATTCATTACAGATATTTATAGATCACTGATGCAGTGCTTTACATTTACTGATTCATATCAGTTGCCCTCAAGGAGTTTACAATCCAGGGCCCCTATTCACATCAGGTCCTGCCCTCAAGGAGCTTACAATCCTGAGCCCCTATTCATATCAGTTCTTACCCTTAAGGAGCTCACAATTCAGGGCCCCTATTCACATCAGTCCCTGCCCTCAAGGAGCTTACAATCTAAGGTCCCTATTGCACAAACATACAGGGCAATTTTAGACAGGAGCCAACCTTCCAGCATGTTTTTGGAGTGTGGGAGGAAACTGGAGTACCCGGAGAAAACACACGCAAGCACAGAGAAAACATGCAAACTCCTTAAAGATAGTGTCCTGACTGGAATTCGAACCAGGGACCCTCAGTCATGCACGGCAGAACCACTAAGCCACAGTGCTGATCCTTTTTAATATTTTTCTTGCATGTAGTAGGATGGACTGGGCAGCAATCAGGAACCTGACTGTTGATGTTAGGTGGGGCTGGGGGTAGGCAGAGTTCCAACGCACAATGTAGATGTCCTTCTCATCCTCATAGCAGATTTGTAAAGCAGATGGTGGCAGTGTTGATCTGAGGTACCTGGGGTCAATCAGGGCAAACAAGAGTGAAAGAGCACCTATGAGCTCTGCACAAAGAAGGTGTGGCTTATTGTTAGTGGGCGTAGCTAAATAGGAATAGTTTAACAGCATCGGCCAATTAATAGTCAGAATATACAAGTTTGAGTCAAATATTTTAATCAGAAAGTCATGATAAATTATTTTCTTTAGCAGCATCGGCAACCCTACATGTTATCCAGTGTTTTTTTTTTTTTTGCCAGAGACTGACAGAAGCTGCTCACATGTTACAAGAAACTGATTGCATGCATCAAAAGACTGTTGGGGTCTCCTCTATGTCTCAAATGACTCACAGACTGCTCCCATCTTATAAAAATAAGTGACTGGTTCTCTTTACATTGCCCGTGACATGACTGCCTTTGCCTACCCTGCGGTGATGTGGCTCTGTGTCATGCCATTGGCACCTGTACAGCTCTGAATGGCAGATCTCTGTGCTGTAAAATAATTTAGAACCACTGTAATGTGTCTATCGTATTCCACCTCACAGCAATTATTCATAGTATCAGATGTAACGGAGGAAATAAATAAGCTTGCTACATGATGTACACTCACAGACCACAACTACCGAATCCTTCCCTTCAGATGGAAGGAACTCAAAGAAAATAAACAGACAATCAGTGAATCAGGATTGGTGGCACGTCCGCTCCAGGCCCTACCACAGGCAGACCAGTGTCTCGCTCCAGACGCTCCAGTCGTATTCTCGCCCCCATATCCAAGGACCTTGTTTTTGCAGGGATGTCAAGAGCACACTGTCCCTGATTTATGACCGTAATAAATACGTTTCATGCCATTCGGTTTGTGTTTTACAACCCTGATGGTGTTTCAATCTGAATAACAGATTCGAGTTCAAGAACAAGTAAATGAATTTAAATGACCGTTAAGTACCTGAGAGGGCCGGAGCTAGAAAATAGCTGAATTCGCTATCGATCATCATGGGCGACTTCACGAAGGACCAAAGTAAACACAAGTGTCTGAAGGGCCTGAAGTAGTGCTTGGACGCCATCTCGACGGACGGCCAAGAACCTGTCACCATCTGTCATGAAGATGAATATGGACCGGGGAAACAGACACAGAGCACAGTCTGAAACACTAGCGCAGCGTGTGCAGTGACACAATGTATTCAGCAGAGTGCACAGAGCAGCAATATTAAAACAACATTGGATGGCGGAAATTCATCTCAGCCACTCTTCTTATTCCTCCAGACGTTTTAAAGAGCTCTCTCCCATAGGTTGTATGCCGTATGTGTGAGGAAATACATAAACGTATAAGTGTGCATGACTAAGGCAGTTCAGATGTAACCGGTTATCACTACCACACTGCTTGACCCTCCCCAACTCTACCTTAAACCCCTTATAAAAGAAAGCAGACCACACTTGGTTAGGATTAAATGGCCATACCTGCCTTTTAGTCTAAAGCACTTATAAATTATGTACAAGCACATATACACTGATCAGCCATAAGATTGAGACCAGACCCCCTAATATTAAGTGGGTCCCTCTTTTCCTGACCCATCCAGGCATGGGCTCCACTAGACCTCTGAAGGTACGCTGTGGTATCTGGCCCCAAGCCGTCAGTATCAGATACTTTAAATCCTGTAAGTTGTGAGGTGATCGGCCTCCATGGATCAGACTTGTATTTCCAGCACATCCCACAGATGCTCAATTGCATTGAGATCTGGAGAATTTGGAGGCCAAGTCAACACCTCAAACTCGTTGTGTTCCTCAAACTATTCTTGAACAAGTTTAGCAGTGTGGCAGGGCGCATTATCCGGCTGAAAGAGGCCACTGCCATCAGGAAATACATGAAGAGGTGTACTTGGCCAGGAACAATGTTTAGGTGGGTGGTATGTGTCAAAGTCACATCCACATGAATGGCAGGACCTGAGGTTTCCCAGCAGCACTGCCATGCCTTGTAGTGCACTGTGTCAGAAAAAGGTCATCAATATCTAAATTAATGAATGGGGTCTTAACGCATTGCACATTAACACGCAACATAACGAGTGATAACACAACACACTAGAATGTGAAGGTGTGAATGAGGATTTATTAAAATCTCTTCTATGGGAATTCATGCAGCTTTTGAAATTTCACAGGAAATCCTTCTGAATGGGGACATGGATGGGACTTCAAACCCGACAGAACTGCTAACCTTTCTATACTTCATTCAAAACTTTTTTTTTTATTAGAACTCTAAGCCAGACATAGGTTGCCAGCATTGAAAGATAACAAAACCTCCCTTTTGCTTCCTGCCATCAGCATGCTTCTTGTCATCACATGAACTGATTGGCTCCTTGTGCTGCTTCTTCCTCTCACACTCCAGCCATTCTGTACAGGGGCAGCAAGAGCCTGATACCAGGTCACTTTCAGGTACTTACATCTATTGTATTTAAAAATGTATTTAATAATAATAAAAAAGATGATGATAATAATGATTATGATGCTAATAATAATATAATCAGGGGTCATAATTTCTACTCGCCTGCTCGCATTTGGCGAGTAAAAATAAAGAGAGGGCGAGTGGAAATTTGGGTCTCCAAGTACCAGTCGTGGACAAACTGTGGCCCACAGCCAGCTGACATGTCAGACACACGGTCGCAGACCGCGTACCTGTGTTGCGGGAGCAGCTCCACGATCTGCATCTGTGTCGGATGCAGACCGCAGAGCAGCTCCTGTCAGCTCTGGCTTCCTTCGGCCGGAGCTCTGACAGTTCTGAGCTCCGGCCGAAGGAAAAGAATGTATGTGAGGAGGATCGATCCCTGGTTATCTAGGGGTGATAGTGAGGTTTGCTGCAGACCTCACTAGTCACCCCCAGATAACCAGGGATCGATCCTGCTCACAGCCTCCTCCCTGCAAAGACGTGAACAGGTGAGGGGGCGGGGTTG
>NW_017306775.1:887368-937785 GCF_000935625.1 Nanorana parkeri | reverse complement strand
AACGTTGAGAAGTGTATTATCGTGTTTTAAGCTGCCCATACACCTTACCATCGCACTACTTTCGTTGTGCGATGGTTGTAAGGTAATTCAAATCTCGTACGATCTGCCCATCTTGGACAGGCAGATCGTACTTGCGATCATTGCAAGCCCTCCCCTCTGAGGGGAGGGCTTCCGATGATTCCAATGCTGAGCGGGCAGTGTGCACTTGCGCACAGCGGCCCGTGCAGCATTCGTCTTCCGAGCACGCCACCAACCCGCCAAAAATCTTAGGATTTTCGGCAGGTTTTCCAGCGTGCTTGGAAGAAGAAAGTCGTACGACCTTACAGTCAAAGCGGTTGCACACCTTCCATACAACTGCCGATTATCGTACAAACGTGGGATCACAGGCGATTATCGTACGATAATCGGCAGGTGTATGGGCCCCTTTAGTGTATATGTATATTAGGCCTCATTCACACCTACAGTATATTTCGTATAATAATATACTACTACTGTTATTAACAATAATAATAATAATAATATACTATGCTACTACTACTACTACTAATAATAATAATAATCATCATCATAATTCTTAACTTGTGTATCAATGATTGAGCTGCATAAATTTGTGTCTTTTATGTCTGTCTGGAATTTTGCTTTAAAAATATAAAACCCATAAAAAAGATGTTAAAAAAAGAACCACAAAAAATAGCAACTTGCCCGAAATAGCTTCCCACTAATAGAACACTGAGTGAGGTACACAGATCACAATAAACACATGCATAGGAAGGGATTCACTGGCAGCCCACCACGTTACCATCTCGCCGCGCTCTGTTTTCACCCGTTTTCCTGATGACAGATTAGCCCAGCCAATGAGCCGCGCCTGATTCATATTGAGGTCTCTCAGGGAACTCTAACCGCATCTTAGTATACATTTTCCCCTTTGTCTGGAGGAGCCTATCGCCCAGAATCCCCCCATGTACAACTTGTTTTCATAAGCAACCTTCGTTGTTGACTTAAAAGCGGAGACGAGGGGTTTTTATTTTCTCTTTTGGGTCTCAGAAATTCGCTCCCCTTTCACCCTCGCCAGTTCTGAATGATGCATTTGAACTCCCGTTTAGACAAGATCTTATCTCCGCGTCAGGCCCCGGCGGATTTGGCCGGAGTTCCAGGACGGATTGACTTGATGTTGCACTTCTTGCAGTACAATCAGCCAATTCATATCTGGGGCCAGCCAATCAGTTTCAGGCAAAGAATGGAAACAAAAAAAGAAGAAAAAAAATTTGCTCGCGGAGTTCATGCTTGCTTAAAGTGACCCTGTCCATACAGAAAGGAAAAACATGAAAGAGAAGCAAGTCTGTATGGTCTGGTGAAAAATCCATTGAGTTCAACCAACAGAGAAACAAATTACAGATATATCAATAAATAAAAAACACCCGTAAACAGGACACTATACCCATGGTTAATCCTGTGGAAGGCAGAAAATGGGAAAGGAGGAAAATAAATTGCTGATCCCCTGTCAGAGACCATCTGCTATTGCGCATGCACAGAGCCTCGTTTTCTATACCATTGGAAAACGGGCACTTCCACGGTCGCTCCACGGTCCGGCCACGAAAAAGCGTGCCAAATGGCGCACAGGAAGTAACACAATTTGCTAATGGACCACACTATTTAAGCTCAGCCTGCCTGTCTCCAAATTGCTGGATTGTCTCTCAGCTCCCCTGTGATTCCTTGCTCTGTATTGCCTGACCTCTGACACAGATTTGTTATCATTGACCATTCTTGTTTGTTGCCTGTCACTGGCCTCGGATCGATACTGGACTTTGCCTCTGCCTCATCCCTTTGTACCTTGCTTGCCTGATTGATGTGACCTTGGCTCGTTTGACCTGGATTACGGATCTTGCCCTGCTCTGCAACCGCACTTGGATTTCAGCTTGCACGGTATTATCACCATTGGCACCCATTCCACTCGCTGTCTGCTTGGACTCTGTCCCCAACTCCAGAGTCCTTGGGACACGAGGTGCAAGGGAGGCCTCTTCCCACATTCAGTCTCCAACCAGGTATGTGATATCGGGAGGCGGGAGTAGGCAACCTTGGCAGCTACAGTATGGTGAAACTGAAAATCTTATCATGCCTCTGGAGATCGTGCCTGTAGCTGTCCTGCAATGTCCCATTATATGTATAGTTTCATCACAGCTAGAATGCCAACTTTGCCTACCCCTGCCCTAAGTCAATTGGATATTCTCTGGATCAACAATCTATAGTGTTATTACGTATAAATGTTAATATCTGGTTATATTCTGCATCTTATGGAATGCGTCTAGCTTCTTTTTTTTCAAACAATTACTGATCTGGCTAGAATTAGTTCCTGAGTGTCATTGTTCCACCCTGACTTAACTGGTTTGCAGTATTCTGGCTTGGCTGCCATTCCAGACACCTGTGATTTAAAAGCAAATTGGTTGTTGAATCATTTTGCATTTCTTAATAATTCTGTCTGGGTAGAATCTAGGGATGCACCGATACCGATACCAAGTATTTGGTCGAGTACTTGTACTCGCCCAAATGCTCCAATACCTACCCCCCGTTACTGGAACTTCTGGTCAGAGGGAGATTTCCTATGACCGGCATTGCCACAAGGGAACATGGAGCCAACTTCCCGGACAATCAGAAAGTCGGGCGGCGGGTAATGACTGGTTATGGTAGATCTGGAATCTGGAATAGGGAAGAAACTAAATAGAATTATGTAGAAACTCTACAATATACATTTTGGGCATGCTTTGGACTCTAACAGGTCCCCTTTAAGTTCCTCGTAGATGCTGGTATGGTATGTCAGCTTGTGCTCCCAGTGCTGAAAACAATTTTGGAAAGGGATTTATTGTCTCTTTCTTGTGGAACTTACTGTAATTTGGACAATTTCCATCCAAATGAGATATGCATCTGGAGATATCTAAGTACACAAACATCCCCTCAGCACTACGTCAGATGTAAGCGGCCAGACACAGCGTATTGCCATAATGTCGCTAAACCCCCGGGCAATAACGCGTGCAGACAATGATGCAAACATGGCTGTCATTTTAAGGAATTTAGTGTCATTTTAAGGATTGTATCCAGGCTTTGATGCTAACATAATAGATCTATGCTTCTCTGTTTTAATTTACACGGTTGTTTACACGGATGAGGGCAATTATGTGTAGCGTCCTATGGTCTGTACAACGCATGAAGGCACCAGTAGATCTAAAGAAGAGCTTTGGAAAGAGCAGTGTGAAATTTTAAATGGCCTTGTAATTCCCCCCCCCCCCGTGTCAGAGAAAACAGAAATATATTAAAAAGGAATATGTGGGTAAGTTTCAGAATTGCATTGATACACAATAGACACAATTAAAGGATGGTCCACCAAAAAACGATATTCATATTTTAGGTGCTTGAAATTCAATCGTGAGTCAGGTATAACAACACCAGTGATCGCGATAATGTATTCATAAAATAAAACCATTAAATGCAGTTTTAAATGGAACTAGGCGGACTATCTACAAGCCGTTCACATAGCGAACAGCTCTGAAAACGAGATTAGCTGCGTGTTATGGCCTCCTCGGCCTCCTGTGCTCCCCGACTCCATCTGGTGGTCATAATGAGCTGATCATCATGTTTGCCGAGCTGATCGCTGTGCGAATGGTTTATAAACAGACCGCCTAGTGGAAGTACCTAAATTTGAACTGTTATCAGCCTCCTTTAAACCTCTGAACATCAGCATTCAGACTGGGGGAGGAAGAATTGGCATAAGAATTCACTTCACCACTGCTGCATGCATTTGCCAACAAACAGCATGGTGACAAGAAGAGAGCAGAGAACAATGGCTTCATTAGTTTGCTTCTGTTCTTTTATTGTCCAACCACAGACTGGGGGGACAGGGAGGTGACCTAGCTATATTGCTATAATGACAGTAGAGAAAGGTCAGGTCACCGATAGAGTCTAGGAGGGCTGGATGGACACAAAAACAAGTTCATTTCCAAGTGAAACAGATCCCATGTATGTTTTTGATAGAAGAACTCCAGGCATAAATAATCTTAACCCTTGCAGGGGGGCTACCCACTTGAGGGGTAATGTATGCACTCACAAAAGACCAGGAAAAGCCAGCATATATATATCAGCTGTGGGGGTCCCACACAGAATATCACTCTTCGATTTCATTGGGGCAGTCATCAGCTGGTGGAAACATGACTAGCAGTGGCAGGTATAGATGGCCTTGAACCATGGAAGGTACACTGGTTGTCCTTAAGCCAGTCCTGGCCAGCAGGTGGAAGGGGAACAGTGAACCCAGCACTAGTCCTCAGTCACAGTCGCTCGAGCAGGCAGTACTGTATATCAGCTGCGTTGGTGAGCTAGTGGAGTAGCACTACTGATGTGCTGAGTGGGCCTCCTCAATCAGTGTACGGCAAAGTGGAGTTAGTGGCACGGCTCCCTGCGGCTGGGAGGAATTCCAGGTATTTACTTCCAGGTTTGGGTAATCGTGGCAACACGTTTCAAGGATGTCTGCCTCTTTCTCAAGCAACTTGAGAAGCACTAGGTTTACTGTTTACTGTTACTTGTGTTTTGTATTTTTTTTTCAAAAAAGGGACTTTTTTACGGTGTGGTGTGTTTATTTACAATTTTACTGTATGGTGAATGGGGTAAGAACTACCCCTTACTCATTCACAAGGGGGGGGGGGGGAATCTGGGTGCCCCCTTTATGAAAGGGGACACCCAGATTTCTATAGGCCCCCCTGCTTGCAGACCCCCACAACCACTGGGCCAGGGTTGTGGCAAAGAGGCCCATGTCCTCATTGACATGGGCACAAGGTGCCTTGCCAGGGATTCCCCTCATGGCAAAGCACCCTCCCCATTTTAAGGGCATGTGGGCTGGTATGGTGCATGTAGGGGGCCACACACTCACCACCCCCTTTCCTGGTCTAGGCTGCAGCTCAGATCAAGAGTCTGGTAAGGGATTTAAGTTTTTGTTTTTTTTGGCATTGGTGTCCCCTCTAAAATTCCTACCAGACCTAAAGGGTTGGTTTGTTTAACAACATAAACTAATTCAGAATGACATTCAGAAAAGTTTTTATAATGCTTCCGAAATTTTTGTTATTAAAAATTTGGATACATTCGGATTCAATATTTTTTCATTTGGAAAGTGGAATGCATCTGAATGTCCGAATATATTGAAACTTCAATTTGGAGCGAAACTAATCCTACATGTCTATAGTATGAGCAGCCACATCTAAACGGACATGAGTCTGTTTGCATCTAATTACCCCCAACTTCAGCACAGGTCCGGAAAACCAAACAGAACAGAGTTTCGTTTTGGAAATGTCAGTTTCTGGAATAACTGGATGTATACAGATGTCACAATAGTGACATCCGTTCTGAACTGCTCCGATAAGCAGGGAATCCGTGTACGGATCCCCTTCCATTTCGGAACTGAAGCCACCTATGTGAATGGGGCCTTAGACAGCTCAGATGACAGACACAATGTAACGTGCCAATCAAACTGACTCTGTAGCTTGTGATCGCTGCAATAGCCAATCACAGCAATAACAAATGTAAATACTCTAATAATGGAGGAAAGAGGAACTAATGGATGACTGATCATTTATTTAGATCTGATCAGAGATAGCAGCAGATTCAAGGTGAGTACTTTTGACTGGGGGATTGTCTGATCTCCATCCTGTCTCTGTATGTGGTGTACTGTGATGTGCTAAATTTAGTACATTATTGCCAAGCTCCATGTTTAAACAACCTCGGTATCATTGTTTTTTTTTATTTCCAAAAGGTGTGAAAAAAATTAGATCACTTTGGGATGTAAATTTTCCAAGGGATCATTTTGGGGGTGTTTATATTAGGCATGCACTGATATTGTTTTTTCGTTATCGAGTATGAGTCCAGTTATTTTTTTTGGTACTCGCCGATACCGAAAGTCCCAATAATGAAGCTGTGTGGCATATAATGAACCGCCGTCCGGCTTCCTGATTAGGCGGGAAGTCATCTCCATGCTCCCTTGTCACCAGGTGAAGAGGAAGCATGGAGCCAGCTTTCTGGCCAATCAGGAAGCCAGGTGGCGGGTAATGACTCGCCGCCTAGCTTCCTGATTGGCCAGCTTCCCAATCAGTCAGGAAGCTGAGTGGCGGCTTCTTGATTCAAGTGACGAGGGAACATGGAGCCAGCTTCTCGGCCAATCGGGAAGCCTCTCATTACCCGCCCCCCGGCTTCCTAATTGGCCGGGAAGCCAGCTCCATGTTCACTGGTGACAAGGGAGCATTGAGCCTGCTTCCTGGCCAATCAGGAAGCCGGGCAGCGTGTAATGACTGGCTGCCCGGTTTCCTGATACAGGAAGTTCCAGTACCGGAATAGGCATCAGGAGCATTTGGGCGAGTAGAAGTACTCGCCCAAATACTTGGTAACGGCACCAATACTAGTATCGGTGCATCCTTAGTTTGTACTGTACTGCCATTTTTACATTATTAAATAAAATAAGGGAAACTTTTTTTTTCAAAATCTTTTTATTCTTTATATAGTAAAAATGTTTTTTTTTTGTTTAAACTGTGTATATTGAATTAAAAAAAATCTATAAAGTTTATAAAAAAAAAAAAAAATTGGGTAAAGTATTACATAAGCATCATTGTCAGTCACAGCAGTGAAAAGTGAAAATGAAGCCTGATAATTAAGGGGTATTACAGGGTGGAACTCAAGTGGGTTAAACTACCTAGAGTTTTCCTCTAAATGTGAATTATGGTGCAAGAAAAATAATCAAGAACTTCATATCTTTGTCATTTATTTCTACGATTTCCGCACAACACTGTAGAATCTGGAGCTGTGTTCTTTACTAGAAAACCGTAATATTAGAATTACCAGTCATTGAAACAGAATATACATTTTCCTGTTTCTAGGGCAGCATCTCTGGCAGACCCCACCAGCTTCTTGCACATCATTTAAGCGATCACGTTCCCATAATCCACTGGTAATGAGTAAAACATTTGCACATTATGGCTGTCCCACCCAACGTAAGTCTACTGAAACAAGGAGTCTGCCGAGCAATGGATGCAAGTACTGTACAAATAAGAAACATAAGCTGTTTTCCTTCTACAAATGTCCCTCAGGTCCCATTAACTTCAGATCATCAAGTACCATGAGCCGATGTTGAACACAAGACAAAGAAAAGGCTTTCTTACTAAGTCACACGAGTGCATGCAGGTGACCTGCTCCCCACAATTATAATAACGCTTGTGCGAATCTGTGACCACCATAAAACACAAGACGCTTGTTGTAACACATTTATTTTCACTCGTGGTCCCACCCATGTTGAATGACTCAATGGATTTTCCGTGCCTTCTTTCTCCTCTCAAGCTGACACCACCAAGTTCTCGGCAAGCCATCTGGGGCACTATGGCGGGGCGGAGTATGGTGCTGAGCTGTCTCCCCCCCTTTCTCCGACATACACCCTGGAAACTTGACTCATTCATTGTCCCCAAGTATTCACTTGGCAGCAGAACACGAACCAGCCACTTCATCAAGGGTCAGGCTGAAACGCTGAATTTGAGGGAATAAAAACGAAAAGAGCCACTGTAGAACAATGCGTCTTTGATTTGGGCAATGCCGGAAATCCTCCTTTTCTGGCATGAGTTCAGTGCTACCATGTTTTTTTTTTTTTTTTTAGCTAGAGGTAGTAAC
The DNA here is from genome assembly GCF_000935625.1 of Nanorana parkeri. Taxonomy (NCBI): domain Eukaryota; kingdom Metazoa; phylum Chordata; class Amphibia; order Anura; family Dicroglossidae; genus Nanorana; species Nanorana parkeri. The sequence goes on along the minus strand of NW_017306775.1, from coordinate 930,102 downwards.
ATGCTTCGTTTAATTCCAGATAGAATGAAGTAGGAAAATGAAAATATTGATATCCCATAGCAATGACTCATATTCGGAATATGAATTCATATCACACAAAAGCTTTACCTGAATGTATCACTAGCTAAAAAAATGCTCCAGGTTAATGATTAATTTCCATAAATCCTGCCATCCAACTTTGCCAAGGGGACCCATTTAAAGAACTGAGCAATCAGTAAACATTGATGAGTATATTTTTCAAATAGAACACAGTGAAGTACCCATCTAGCGCATATGATGACTATAAGGCCTCATTCACACACAACGCAAGCAAAATTGTATATTGCGTATATACGCGTCTATGCACGTATATACGAGCGTCTATGCATATATGCGTGCACTATTTGCATTCCCAGAATGCATCATTCCTAATGGAAATGTTTATGAACTGTACGCACATACGCTCGTATACACGCGCAAATAGGCGTATGCGCGTAAAATATGCAGAAATACGCTGCCCGGACGCATCTCGGTCCCATTCTGTTTTTGCGCATATATATGCTACGCAAATAAACGGCTCCATACACGGCTATGGGTATGAGGCCATTTATTTGCATATGTTGCATTTGGTACAATACGCACATACGCGCGTATATGCGCGGCAGTGTGAATGAGGCCTAATAACCATTTTTTTTCATGCCAGTGATAGACGTAGCTAACCCATGTGTGAGAGACTTACCTGCAGATGGACTCCTGCTCAAAAATGTGCATGCACACAAGTATGCAATCCATTGCTTAAAGTACTTGGAAAACATGCTTTAGCACGTGAACGCTCGTGTACTGGAATGTTTATGTGCAATACCGCACATATGTGAGCGTGTGGAAGCGTACTCGTTAGCGTACAAGTGCACGTTCATTAGCATGCACTATCATATATAAACAGACATGAAGCCATATTGTTTCCCAATAATGTGAATTATGTTGCTTGAGTTATAATGTGAATTGTCTAAATCTCCTTTAGTTAATAAAAACTAATTCAACACTAAACAGACATGAAGCCATGACCAAGTTGCTGAGTTGTCTTCAGCTAGTCCCTGTGTGTCCTATACTTTGTTCCTGCATCCTGATTTCCTGTGCATGAACCCGGCTTGTGATCATTGACTACGCTTCCTCCTCCAGATTCGGTACCTCTGCTCTCTGATCTGCTGTGTATGATCCTGGCTTACGCTTCCTGACCCTGCTCCTGATCTGTGATTCGGCACCTCAAGATTCGGCTCCCTGTGTATGACCTCGGCTTGAACCTGACTTCCCTCCTGGTCTGTCACTTGGTGGATCGCTTCCATCAGTATCCTGAGCAACTACATCCAGCCAGTGCTCCGTTGGCCTCTCACCCGTTGCCTGCTCTGGTTTCAAGAGGTCCTGGTGTCATCCCGGTCCTGCCGATTCACCAGCTGGTCCAACGCACTCAAGCGCCTCCTCAAGAACCGGCCAGCCACCAGTATCGGCACCTGTGCTCCACTCTGTCCTTACATCCCCTGTCACTACTTCCAGAGGTGTGGGACAAGAAGTGCATGGGCAGCCCCCTTCTCAGCTGAGTCTTCAATCAGGTACGTGAAACAATGGACCAATACTTGGGTTTAAAAGCTCTGACATTTTTTCAAGCAACATAACTTTAACAGTTTGAAGGACTTGCAGAGATTATGGACATGTTTCATACAGAAAACTTGATTTGTGGCAAATGACAAGAAATAGGGTTAAACCAAGTTCCTTTGCTGCTTAAAACCATATACTGTAACCATGAAGCTCCTCGTTCAAAGATCCTTAATTAGAGATTAAGATTAGTTGTGTGACCCGAAATATTGGCCCTTATGGGCTTTTACATTTTTTTTAATGTCTATATAATATAAAATATGTCAATAATAATAATAAAGCTCTTGATGCTTTCCAATTGTAAAGCAGAAATGTGAAGATCTAAGATAACATTATAATTCAAATAGAGAATAGAATCCTGAGCATCGTTCCGATGTAAAAGCTCATACATATACAAAAATTATTGAAAGCGGACTTCCAGTCAGATATATGATTTATTGCAGCTTTGTATTTATAATACATCAAGACTTTTCTTTCTAATACAATCATTGTAAGGAACTGAATTTGAATTGGTACGAGCCTCTTACAGCCTCTGTACAGCAGAGCTCAGACCTTGTCTGTGTTATTCTGTCCTCTCCGTGCATCACACGGGCACTAGTATATTATTCCATCCTCTCCATGCATCACATGGGCACTAGTATATTATTCCATCCTCTCCATGCCTCACATGGGCACTAGTGTGTTGTTCCGTTCTCTCCATGCATCACATGGGCACTAGTGTGTTATTCCATCCTCCGCGCATCACATGGGCACTAGTGTGTTGTTCCATCCTCCCTGCATCACATGGGCACTAGTGTGTTGTTCCGTTCTCTCCATGCATCACATGAGCACTGGTGTGTTATTCCGTCCTCTCCTTTTATCACATTGGCACTAGTGTGTTATTCCTTCCTATTCTTGCATCACATGGACACTAGTGAGTTATTCCATCCTCTCCTTGCATCACATGGGCACTAGTGTATCATTCTGTCCTCTCCATGCATCACATGGTCACTAGTTTCCTAATTGTGACTGTGCTTTCATAGCCAATGTGCTACAACACAGGCCACTGATCCACTGATTTCAAGTTAGGACATACTGTACACGGCAACTGAACTTTTTGTGATTGTTTTGTGTAATGTCAATGCAATTCTTCTATTTCGAAACTCATAACCATTTTTCTAGCATCAAAAACATCCAATTTGAAAGCTTCATAATAAGTTATATTACTAGGGATATTGTTTCCCGTACCTTATGGTCGTATAAACTGCAAAACAACCTTAACCTTTCTCCGTAGTGGTCACATGAGATATTCCTCCACTGCCAGTTCATTACTAGAGAAGAAAGGCCTATTATTATTGTGTTTATATAGTTGTGCTGTTTTTTTTGCCAAAGCTTTGCTCGTTTTGAGCGAATTTCAGACTATAATTTTAGCTTCCAGCTCTCAATGGGAGATCAGGACTTGTTCTCCGTTCCTCTAATTGTTCTAATAGGACCTGACAGCGGTTGTTGTGTTTAGTGATACAAGCTTGTTGCCCTTAACATCTGTGTGTTCTTGAGCGGATTCAAGTCACGAAACATTTGACTTTAACATTAATAACAAGGATAAGGCCATAAGCAGAATTGCGTGTAATTTAGATGGTTTCCAAGGGTTGTCCAGTTTATGTAGTCACTAAGGAACAATGGGCCGGCTGAAGACTTAAAGAATTTATGAGATTTGGTCATTTACAGTTAGAACATTCTTTGTCTTGTGTAGAGTTTGGACTAAGTTCGGAATCTTTGAAAAACTTGGGCAGTATAAAGCAGGTAAATAAGGGTTTGGGATCGATTTTTCATTCCCATGTTCCTTGACTTGATTTATGGATTGTGCATGAAGATTTTTTTTCTTGGTCAGCTGCATCTCTGGTGTGTCTATGTGTTTTGACGGCAAGGTTGCCAGGTGTAATTTCTAAAAAAATAGCCCAATGTAGTATTAAATCAATAAACATCTTGTAGCTTGTAAAAAGCTGGGAAAAGACTGCCAGTAAAAGCAGAAAGGCCCATTTCCATTGTGTTGTGTGTCTTGTGGTTTATGCAGCACTAATTCACATATTTTTCGCTATTTTAATACAAAAAATAGCCCTCAGCTTCCAATTTGGGTAGAAACAAGCCAGTCTATCCAACCTGGATGTATAACTTAGTGATTTTAGAGACATGTTTCTGGTAACATGATAAGCTGAATTTATTCTCAATAATGTTACCGGTCTCTAAAGAACAGATAAGCTGCATTGGCAGTAAAAGCATTGGCATGGAATCAGTTTGTGCATCATACATGTGTACAGGACTCTGCATGCATTACCATATGCCATTCTGATTTCTGTATGCAATATCTCGCAAAAAAAACTTGACCCCACCCGTTGCCTTGGAAACCTAAACCTCACCTAAGCTCCAAAATTGAAAAATTACCTAAACTGTCAAATTGAGACATTTCTCTGTTGCTGAAAGACTTTGCTGTTTACTCTTTCATTGCCAGCACAATGTTTCAGCAAAGCACCTCACAATCTGGGAAAGCTTAACAGAGCAAAAATCTGAATTGCGCTCAGAACAGGAAGAAAATGCTTAATTTAACCAGCTTGGTTCAACAGAATTATGAGGCTGACAAAGATGAACTGCTGTTAAATTTCAATCACTTATGGACTAGTACTGTTAACTGCACGTCCGTTCTCTCTCAACTGGTTCATGGGGTTTTGCAACTAGAGGGCGCTCTTAAAAATGCAATGCCACCTATGAGAGTTATCAAAGACTGTGTGTTAAATATACTGATTTTTTTAAGGCAGTACAACACAAATTAAAGGGATTTGATGAGCTCAATCTTGAGAGACAACTTGGTACTACAAAGACAGAGGTAGAAGTGAGAATCACACAACTTCGTTAATCCAGATCTCATCGCTCTTTACTTGCGGCTGGACAAATGCTGATTGGCTGGGAAGCCAGCTTCCCGGGCCAATCAGCATAGAGCCGGCCAAACAGCATGGAGTAGGCTTCCTGGACAATCAGGAAGCCAGGCCGCGACTCATTGCCCATGGCCCAGCTTCCTGATTGGCCCAGGAAGCCAGCTTCATGTTCTCTCGCAGCACTGCCAGTCAGAGTAAATCTCCCTTTACCTGAAAGTTCCGGTATCAGGATAAGTATCGGAGCATTTGGGCGAGTACGAGTACTCGCCCAAATGCTCGGTATCAGCACTGGTTCATCCCTAGACCTAAACATGAACTGGTACTTCTTCTACCTAAGGAGGAAGATGTGTCTTACAAGTCACCGCCTTGACTTAAAGCAAGGTAAGAAGGACTGGTGTATGCTGATGCCTTCTTCTCTGAAGGTAGACTCATGAACAGTTTTCAGTTCTTTCTATAGTCAAGACCTTCAAGACCAGACAGCTGCAAGTATAATGTTAATGTTTGCACTATACTCTGTTGTGCTTCCCTTCCCTCTTGTTTTGCAGATGTTCCAGAAGAGTCTTCATTTACATATCATTCCAATCATCAAATCATTTTAAATGAATGGGGTTTCCGCAAATAGGGCCAGTGGATCCATCTGGTCCATTATTGAGAACCATCATATTGCTCCTTATTGTGTCATTTTCATAGCATACACATAGAGATAGGAGAATGTGTACACAGGTGCAGGATGTTAGTCTATTCCTATTTCATTTTGCACTCCGCATAGCTCCCACACACACGTTGGTGCCATGGAAGAGCAGTTATGGTTGTTTTAGTAATATTTATTTGATTTATTAATTGTATGTTTATGGTGGCATTGGTCTAGATTGTATGAACGTGAAGATCATAGATTTCAATGGTTTAAGATAGTTATCATAGTAAGGGTTTATAGAGTGCTTTTATATATGACATTGATGAACTCACTGACTCTAGCTTCCTGATGAAGTCAATAAGACGTAACGCGCAGAAGCTGAGTGAGTAACGTCAGAATGCCTGGAGAGACAGATCTGACATCCAGGAATGAGATTCTGATACGTGATTTTATTCGTTTTTATGTGAGTGTATTTTTTTAAATAAAATATTTTTATGCCTACGGGGTGCGCTATGATTTCCTCTTCTGTCTTTGAGAGATCTTTTTGAGATGAAGTTGGTCTGTCGGTAGAGGAGAAAAACGTTAAGATCAGGATTAGTCTCATCTGAAGGAAGGAAGATCACAGCTCCAAATAGTGTGAGGAAGGAGTTTTACCCTATAAGAAGCGCTTTGAGACCTAAGGGTCTGAACACGGAGGTGAGAGGCTTATTTATCAGAGCACTGGTGTTTTTTATGAGCACTTCAGCAAAAAATACACAAGAAATTACAAGAGTGGGCAGAGTGACGCACAAAGAAAGACTAAGACAACACTTTTTTTTTTGAGAGAGAGAGAGCTGCCTGCGTTAAATGAATTTATGAACACTTTGTTTCAATTATGTGTTTCACACCCTGACACAGGACGTTTTACACAAACAGTTGCCTAGAAGATTTAATTTGGAAAATATTTGAAAAATATTATATATATAATATTTAAAGGCATATCCCAATGCATATGTAACATGACACACCCCTAAATTTATGATTTGTAAACTTAAAATGTATGATTAAACAAATGTATTCCAAGTCCAAACATATGTAAATTAAGTATCTACAGGGACTTCTGTGCTTGATTAATCTAAGAAAACTGTGCGTTTCTCCTTACAGCTGCTCACTTCAATTGGCTGCATGAGCCTGCATTAATATCATTCAAACATGTGAGGCGGCGCTATCACCCAAGAAGTAAACAAATATGTGCAAAAAACAAATATTATAGTGAACAATACTATTGTGAGAGAAAATAAAAAAAAATATATGTTTGCTTTATCTGTCCCCAGTATGTGTCTCCAACCCTCCCCATAGTTTAGGTTTTACTTTGTGTAGATAGCTCATCCTTTCTTCATTGTGTTTCAGTCTGCCCTCTTAGGCGCATGTCCATTGCTGAAGGGGATCACATTATGATCTTTTGACCTATTCTATGTTCACTGTTGTAAAGACCTGCACAATTTGGATTAAACTTTTCAACGATCTTTAACGTGCCATACGGATTGAGTCAACTGTCTAACAACCCACCGAGATTGAAGTTACTGTTATCTCACTTCAACTGTAAGTTACAGTGATCACACTTTCAATGCTTAGACTGGGGAGGCAAAACATAGACAACATTCTCTGTGAGTTTAGTGTTCAGTAGTAAATTATAGGGTTGCACAGATACCAAGTACTGTACTCGGTATAAGTACGAGTACATGTACCGATACTTTTGAGCTCCAAGACTAGAGTAGAGGAAAATTCAAAAGTTAGGAGGCAGCTGTCATTTGTAAGGAGCACACGGAGCTCCTGGGATTTGTACATCTCTGTTCTAATGTATGATTTTGGTTTTATAAATATAAATAAAGGGATGCACAGATACCAGTTTTGCGAGTACGAGTACTGGTACTTGCCGAGTACTTACAAGTACGAGTACTGATACATTTTTGTTTATTGTCATGTGACAGATTTTCTAAAACAATACAGACCAATGATTTCAGGACAGTGGTGGAGGGCCAGAGCCAGGTCCCAGCTGCAACCGCTGCAACCCTGGTAGCTCTCATGAAAATGCCAAGTATCTGCACTGGTATCTGAAACGTATCTGTGCATCCCTAGTAAATTATTAGGTTGCATTCCCAGTGATGCCGCTGGTCTTTAGTGAATGAATAGGCTGTATTCTCAGTTTTGCCAATGAGCTCTAGTAAACAGATAAGTTGCACCCTTACCGATGCCACTGTCTCTAATAAATGGATTGGCTGTATCCTGTGTGGTGTCATTGGTCCCTAAAGAATGGAAAAGCTAGATTCTAAGAGATGTCCCTAATGCCTAATAAATGGATACTAAGTGAAGTCATTGTTGCACAGGAAATTGAGATATTTTTCTGGATCCGAGTGAAATAAAAAAGTTTTGACACTCCGAAAATGGTTAATTCCCTGAAATATATGTGTATTGAAACATTTACAGGTAACATTGTTACGTTTTGCAAAGCACTAAGCTGCTCTTTTTAAACCATGAGTTCTTACATTCTCACTAAGGAAACATGGAACTGCTTCTATATTAAGACACTTGCCACATTCGCCAGGTAGAAACAATGGTTTTAAATGCTTACATTTTTTTTCTCTTTCTGCCAAGCAATGTGACTTGTGAAACCAAACGCAGCTCTGCCCTGTCTTCCCAAGACCATCGTCATCTTGGAAACAGATAGGGCTCTCTGGCAGCCTATGACTTTTTCCCAGCCTGGTGACATTTCATTTTCTGTTTTGTTCCTGGTGTAAAGCATGAGGATATCCTGGTGACTCACAAGTCCTATGAGGGTATCTTCTGTGAATAAACTTGTCAGAACATGTTCTTTGTCGACTGCTACTAAATGTCCTCACATCAGACTCTAGGAACACCGTCTCCTGAACCTATAAACACAAGCTAAAGGGAATCTGACGCGGCCGCTGGATATGTCTGGTGACCAAAATGCATATATTGTCCAATAACTGCTTTATTTAAGCGGTAAAACACAAACACACTGTAAGGAACCATCAGTCCCTGTCCATTTAACTTCTCTGTACCATTGAAGGAGAACTATGAGGTGAGTGCTTTTCACTCACCTCATAGTTTTAGCCGACCTGTGACAATGAGACTGTCACAGGTGGGCTCAGTAGATTGGGAAGTGAGCGAACATATACCGGTGTTCGCTCACCCCTCAATCCTGTCACTGCTCTCTGCCATGACAGGGGAGGGGCTGGATTCCCCCCTCCCCGCTCCGATCTGCCAGCGCTGACTGGCTGAACAGACGGGGGAGGGGGCGGGTACAGCTGGCTCTGCCTCTGGCAGAGCCAGCTGTCAGTCACGCAGCTGGGTGGATCCAAGCATAATTGTCGGGATCCGCTTCGGGCGCTGCGTCTCAGTATATCGCGAGCAGAAGCTCGCTGTATACTGCGGCGCCTCAGTATACCGCGAGCTACAGCTCGCGGTATACTGTGCCTAGGGTGACGGGAGAACGCTAGTTTGTGTCCTCCCGTTACCCTAAGGAGAACTATGGGGAAAAGCCTTAACCCCATAGTTCTCCTTCAACAAGCAGAGTTTTTGGTGTATATTTTAGTCTGTCTAGTTTGTCGGCAAAAATAAAGAATGTAGCAAAAACACTCATGAATCCTTCTGTTATCACCAGGTGGTCAGTTTGCATTCTTAGTGCGCAGGGAAAGTTCCTTATTGAAAAGGTTTTTGATGATCCATTGTGGGGCTTTGGTAGCGGTTCAACCATAGTTATGACCCTCACTCTGTTCTGGACTTGCCTCCCACCCTGACACTGCTGTTTTGAGCAACTGCAATGAGGGAGTTGGTGGATAATACCACAGTGGGAATAGCCGTTAGCCATCCATCAGATGAGTGTACTCTTTGGTTACCTTAGATCTGTAAAATTCTACTGACTGGAGTTCTGGGGTGCATGTCCTCCAACACAAGCATGAGCAGTCATGGCCAACTGTAATGTGTAATGTGGCTGGCCATTTTTTAAAGCTTTTAAAATCACAGTGCTTCATTCTTTGAAAGCTCATGTAGCTAGCAGTCCTGTGGGCAATTGCCAAGTCAAGAAATGTAACTAATATTAAAAAAGGCACCTAAAACAGTGAACACACCCTGAGGGTAACAGCACAGGCCTTACTGCTCTTCCTGGTATTGAGTGTGGCCTGTAGGAATCACATGCTGCAATCTTTTAGACTGAGAATATGTGGAGTGAAGGACATTGATTGGTGACCCTGAGTATTCAGGTTGGTTCTGTGATATTTGTGTGTTTTTTTTCTCTCATTGATAAGATAGAGAGGATCTTGAGGGCAAAAGGTTAGTAGAGTGTTCAGTCTGAGTAAGCAGATCTGTCTTCATGTCAATTTGGCACATTTCTCCAGGATCATTATTTTGGCTGACAGAGGAGTTTGGAATCCCATGTATTTTGAGAAAGGTATGTTTTTCATCCAATTCAACTAATAAAATAGCTGTACATGTTTGTTGGTGCTCCTATAACACCCACAACTTGAGGACAAGGAGACTCTACAATAATCTTTTCATAATGTCTACAAGCTCCCCATTCTTTGCAAAGTAAAATTAGCCATCTTTTCTGCAACCTATAATGTTTTCAACAGGGTGGTAGTTCCATCTCTTCTTCTCAGCCATACTTTATTTCCTCAAATATTTTTTTTGCTCTGACGCAGGGTCTAGGGACACCCCTGATGTGAAACTCCCACCTCTTTCATTCTGCTTCCCTATTCTGGACTCTGATTCTTTATTTCTCTCTGCTCAGCATTTCTCACTTTTGGTTCCAGAACTTGTGCAACTCCTCTTCTCTGGAATTCTCTTTCTCTCTTGTCATCATTTCTGCAAAAATGTCTATCAGAGCCCGTTCCTTGGAAAGCTGTTTCTCATGTAAATTGATATTTACATGCTTTCAAAATCTTTAAACAAACCCTAAAAATATCTTGCAATACCTCTCTGATCTGATATCCCCTGAATCATCTGGTATCCCATGACTTCATCCATCACTCCACTGTCATCTTCAACAGTATTTCTGCTGGGTAATAATAATAATAATTGGTCTTGGTTCTTTAAAGTGGACCTAAACTCAAAAAAGAACGAAGACTCGCTATTTTATAGGCAACACTTAGAAATGGTAACTGTACCTAACCAGTACTCTTAAACGTTTACCTTTTGTCTTGAGTTCTTTCTGAATAGCATGGCATTTCTGGTGCCCCTGTCAAATTTAGCAGTACATCTTCAGCATGAGATTTTCTAAGGCACTGCTGCTTCATACTGCTAGTCTCACAAGAATTTGAGTGAGATTTGGTGATGTCTCTACTGTGCTGATCAATGTTCTCCTTGCTGGAGGCTCTGACATGAAGCAAAAGCCCTGCCTCTACCAAGATGGCTGCCTCCATACAGAGACAAAGTGCAGAAAAAGGCATGGTAAGTCAGAAATAGGGGAAAGATCACCTGCATGGAGACCCCAGACAATACTGGTAATTCATCGTTTGCCATCTGCTTGCCCTTTTGTGGGAACAGCTTCCAGAGTACAGTTCCTCTTTTATGCCAGATTATGAAGAATTTAAAAAAATGACCATTTTGTGGACACTCTCTCCATTGTGAGAATTGTGGTGAACCTTATTGCAGATTCTTAGCTGCAGCTGAACAAACTGTTGTAGATTTTACCATGTTCTTTATCAAATTGACCTCTAGGTTGGAGGGCCTGCCTTCAATGTCTCAGTCTTAGAATTGCATGAAGAACACAATTAAATGTAATTAGTCTTATGTCTTTGCAAGCCCCAGGATGCTCTATTTGCTAAAAATCCAACTATTTTTTTTTTTACCCAGTTTTCATAGCTGCTGATTGAGATTACATGATAACTTTTAAGAACAATAAATTATATAATGAAATGTTATATGTTTTTCTTAGCAAGGTGGAGTTTTGCTTTAATAGCCTGGACTGACCTTTCTATCTATCACAGAGATTCCCCATCGCAGGTCACTTGGATGGCCTTAATCCTACCAGTTCACATTTCATCAATGCAGGCATTAGAAATATGTCCGAGCGACTCCGTCATGGAAGCTGCAGGAATTCTCCTGAGCCACATAATGCTTATGATTCACAAACAACAGCACGCTCGGATAAGGGAGGCGTCCGCAGAGGACCAAAGTAAACAATTCTAGCTGGAGAGCATGAGCAAGTATTATGCTATATTAAGAGAAGCATCTGGGCCACTTTGGAGCTGCCAGCAGATCATAAATACTCAGCCAATGAGACAGCAGAAGAATGAGGACTTCCATACATCAATTACCATGGAACAGGTGGCCGCTATGTCCACTTTACCAGATAATATACCCATAATACATTCTGGCACTGCAATGATTGATGTTATCACCATTCAGTCTTATGAAGTCAGATAATTCAGTGGCACTCAGTCTGGGCCCTCAAGGCCCATAATTGGATGTTGTTTGTTTATGGGACTCATAGCGCTGTTCTTACGAATCATGGTGCCCAGCCGGTGGCACTTTGGTACTTGTTATCTAGCCCTCTGACCCCATCAGTCAGTAGTGAGAGTATTACAAAGAGGGGTGTCATAGTATTGTTCTCAGGTTCCATGTGCCCAGTCTCTGATTGTCTCCTGTTGCATGTTTCCAGTCTTCAACCATCCCCATGGCATGTTTGTACTATTTTTCCTTCTATAGCATTACTAATACTAAATATTATCTGTGGGACCCCTTGGTGACATAAGGGATAACAGTTGATTTTAAGTTTAAGTTGACTATCGCTGTTTTATAGGGTGTCCACCCACATTGATCCACCGACACAGATTTCACAACATTTTTAATGCTTTGACTAAATCTAAGAAAATCAACCCATGTGTGGGATTCTTTTGAATGTTTATCTAAAAAGTAAGAGCAGGCACAGCTTACAGGAGAGTGGCAACTATGCTATGCATTCAGGAACAGTGCAGAATTGTTGCCACCCCATCACAGGTGGACCTCACTGGCAGGATCAACAGGTAATTGTGGGACCTTGCCCAAATAATACACAAGACAAGTCCCCAGCTTTATTGGTTAAACAGCATCTTTATAAAAAACAACATAACAGAGTGCCAGTCACAGAAAGACTGTGAGCACCCAGTTAATATTATATAATTGTCTAGACTCCTGCCTTCACCACAAGTTCCAGACAGGTAACCAGCTGGTTAAAACTTACAGCTGGCTTAAAAGCCTGACCCATTTAACACTGGCAAGGTAAAAATCACCAATAAAGCCATGACAAACACAAAGCAGGGAGGACTGATGGGGACTATGCAGATGGCTGGGCAGCTTCACCATCAGTAACCTCAACCTACACATTTAGGACGCTTTACCATTGTCCTTCACCAACCACAATATGGCCAATAGCAACCCTTTAATGCAGCGTAATTAAGGAAGGTTGCTGGAGGAAAAATGATCCCACAACGTGTGATGTTTCCATGATCCCATAGATCAAGGGGCCCTCATATACTAAATCAAGTCATCAATACTGATCACTCCATTCATAGAGGTGTGAAAGAGTTATTAGTATTTATATAATGGTTCATCATATCAACACGAGTATGAGGATGCAGCAGAAACGGTGCTTGTATTGGAAGTACAGAACTGCCAATAGGAACAACTCCTCGGACACATGTGCAGAAAAAGAACGGCCAAAGTGATCACAAATAGGGGAAAAAATCAGGAGTATGGTTAAAAGAAGCAACTTACTTATTCCCACCTGGGCCACCCAAATAGGACACAGGCTCCCTACCTATGAGTCACATGGCAAGACCCAATAGGGATGTCGTAGGTAGAAAATAGTAAACTTACTTATTAGGTGCTACACAGTACAGAGCTCTTATTTATTAGGGTTGTGACATCACAGGAAGATCTTTTATCAAGAGGCATGGGCCTCTTGTCCAGAGGTGCCCCTATGCACTCTGCAAACAAAATGGTGAACTGGTATGTGGTCCTCCAAACTATTTTTTACCGATTCCCAGAATATGGGACATTACTGAAGGATTTGTCAATTATGTCCCTCTGTTAAAAACCCCAATGAACACACGGACTGTGCGACATGGATTTAAATGGCCACAGCAGCACTTTATTAAATATACCAAAATTGAACAGTTACTAAACATAGTAACCAAAATAGTATACAAATAAAACATTTGAATGACTGTTGGATCCGAGAAGGGGTCTTTGGGTGCCCATCAGCCAAAATAAGGCCTCTACTAAAAACCGCTCCCATGTCCCCAGCCGCACCACCACCCAGCTCGAGGACAGATACTGCTTCCCAAGCTCCAAGGGGTCAGGCCCCCGACAACTACCAACACCAACAGGGGGAGGGAGCACCATACCAACTGATGGCCCCCACTTTGTAACTGACTCACATTTATGTACCCCCAAAAAACCCTTAACCCACCAAGCTGCCGTGACATAAACAAACATTCCAACTGCCACCAACTGCAAAAAATTAAAAGAGGGCGGGTGGGACAACCTGCTTCCTCCGTCAATTTTCTGGAAAGAAACGCCCATCAGTCCTTGCGGTCCCATCCCATGCGGGTTCTCCCCGACACTTGGACAACCTCCAATCAGGTAAGGTCAACTGATTCCCATTTTTATTTGAACCCCTTCTCCAGGGATTATTCCTTCCCCCAGTCATGCAGCCCCTCCTCTCATTCTCTCTGGGTCTGTCTTTTTCGGAAGTGTTTCATCGGACTACAGAGCAAGATTTCTCTTGAACGGGCCAGTTTTATCCCTAGCAAGGTCCCTTCAAAGACTACATGAGTTGCTGGAGTCAGTTCTCTTTTAAACCACAGCTACATTATGACCTAAACATATTAAACTCGAATTTGAGAAAACAAAATAAATTTCAAATGTATAAATAACAGATTACATACTGAAGTGGATTTTTTTCTACGAGTGTTCATTTAAAAGGCTTCAGTTCCAACGAAAGCAATTATTTTTAGGCTTTTGTTAATCCATCATCGCAGCGTGGCACAAGTTGGCACGGCCTCTGCTTGGATGGCAGCCATCTTGCCAGTGCTGGAAGTTGCTGTACAAATGTTTGTGGCGACGTGACAGACAAAAGAAGAGCGGAAACGAATGACGGAAAGGCTTTGAAAGCGTTAGGAAACAAAGGTGACCTGGCACGCGGAGGGACGACGCCCTCAGGGATCGGCGTTGGTATCTAATGAGAGCATATAAACAAATAATCCGACTGGCACTTAGCTGTGTTTACGTTGTGTCCTTCAAGTCCAACGTTAATGACTTTCCAACAATCGCTGCTGTCACTAATGAATTAGCAGGCCTAGCATTACAGCAGCTGCTGGGATCTCACACAGTGAATGCACTTCGGTGGCAGAATGAATACAGGAGGAGTGGGGGGAAGTCATGAGACCCAGCACTATGCCCTCCATAGCTTACCTGCATCTGATATTGTTCAAATCTATGTTTAGAATTGTTTTTGTGTTCCTGTTTCCTGTTTTGAATCCACTTCACACCATGTCCAGACTCCAGTGCCGTGTCCCCATCCTCCTCCGCTGCTGCTCTTTGGACCTCTTCTGGGTTGAATGACTCCCAGTGCCATACAACCACTGCTTGTGAGCCCATGCCGTCATGGACACACCTACTGGGGGAGCTAAAAGTTTTTTCAATCTTCTTAAATCTACAACTTTCATAAGAAGAATACCTGTAGATCCTTCCATTAGGGTCCTTGTTCAGGTACTTCCTGTTATAGGGTCATAATGCTCTGTCTCTCAGTTGCCATCCTGCATTGTCAGTCTGTCATATGTGCTTACAGTTGATACTTTAAGCCTCCATGCTAAATCTTAATGTGCAGGCATGTTCTACCATCATCACCCAAAAGCCCACCCTCAGAAATGATTTTCAGCATTTGTGTATTGTTTCGATGGAAAATTGAGAGCCATAAAACTGCAAAAGATGCCATCTTTCCTGGTCCCCGAGGAAGACAGTTACAGAAATGACATAATCAATCAATGGGTCTGAGCAGTGTGCTGAGTAGAGTTGAAGTGTTTTATGATAGTTCAATGCCAGTTTTTCTTACTGAACCAGTTTTTCCAAATAACCACATTTTACAGTCTGACAACCAACATATTATTGCACAGAACTAAATCCTAATTTGATAGAGACTACACATGACTATACATTGGATGTATATATTTGTTAGGGTATTTAATGTGACCAATTAGCCTGATGTACATTGTTGTCAGATGTGCCAGAGGCTTGGCAGCGTGGAGTGGAACCCACTGGCAGGAAGTGGCCTGAAGCGTCCAAAGGCAGAAGTACAAAGGGGCAATCCAAAAGAAAAGTCAAGGTCAAATCCGGGTCGAGGCGGGCAGCAAGGGTTCAGGGGCGAAAGTCAGTCCAAGGTCGGCATCAGGGAGTCCAGCTTAGGGGTCAGGAAGCAAACAGCAAGATACACAGATGGGGAGTTAGGTGATCACACCACAGGGTGGAATAACTCAGCAACAAGCCAGGGCTCTGGCCACGTTTTTATAGCCAGGGGATGTAAGACCACCCCCTGGTTACCGAGGCAACCAGGAGGCTTCCCTCACTGGGAGCCAATGGCAGGCGAGAGAGGTGGAAGGTGTGTGCTGGGAACCTCCCCCAGCAAGGCCCACACCTGATAGCCCTAATGGCGCAGGCGCGCGCTCCCGGGCATGCACGCACAGCCTGTGTACTGCGCCCGCCGCGGGGCTCGCGCATGCGCACCAACCACCCAGGGGCCAGGAGTTCTACCAGGCTGGCGGGGATCCCGGTAACACCCCTTGCTTCCTGACAATTGTGGCAAAGACATGTTTGGTACCTAATTGATAGTTACTTCCCTATACATTTGGGTAGATGCTTGTTATGAATGTAATCTTATCATATCAGGATTTATGGAATATGAATAGATTTTGGGTCTTGGATCTCATTAGTGTCACAGTGATGTCATCATCTTCTGATGGGAATGCCGTGTACTCCAAATGTTGCAAAAAGATGCTGCAACACAGTGCTGGGAGGGTCTTTTGAGCAAGATTTGGGCTACTCTACATTCCCCAGATCTTGCCAGAAGGAGTATGACATCACCCTTGCCTAGGCTCAATGGGCTAAAGCCAGGGGAAAGGTAAAAATGTGACCTAGTATCACCCCTTGTATTCTGCTATACAGCAGACTGGGAGAGGGAGGTACAACTCTAGGAACCCTTCAGGGTGGTGACAAAAAAACATGCCAACAGGAGGAAAGAGCAATATTAACAGGCAATAAGGTGCTGCTGCTCCTTCACTGTTCTGTCTCATTCTAGGGGTGGGGTGTGTGACCTAGCATTTTTGCTGCAGCATAAAAAAGTCAGGTCACCAAGCTGGCTGTGCTTTCTAGGAGGGCTGTGTACATCTCAAGACTGGATGGACAGAATTGCAAATCCTGACACTCACAACAGCTCTCCTATGTTATTTTAAAGTGAGCATGTAGCTGCTGGTCTGGAGTTCAGCTTTAAGTTGGTTCAGTGTCAAAGGTCTGACAACCCCTTTAAACAAACCTTTTTTTTTTTTTTTTGCTAGGCTCGGCCTGCAGAATCTCATGGGGCTCTTTATCATGCATGTTACCATTCATGGAAGGGACAGAGTCAATGTTATTGTACAATAATTCCTTCTGTTTTGGCCATCGGCCATCTTGAACGATCCAGCGGGATGAAAGATCTCACTTGGAAGAAATGCATGGGGATGGTATTTTTAGCGGACCCCCTGTGATGAGAGCATAGGCTAACCTCAAATGCTTTCAACTAATCTCTTCATCTTTTGGGCTTTTAGCCGTGATGGGAAGCGAAGGAAAAATGGATGCCTGTGTGGAGACTCAGACCTTTCCATTTCTGTCCCTGCGGAGTCTATATAAAGAATGGCTCCATCGTCTTCGGCGGTGACCTCACTGTTCACAATAGAACATTTACAGCCGAGGGTGATACTTCTTTTTTTTTCTGCTCGCTCTGTTGCAATTAGGCTTTAATTAGAGCTACTTTTTTCCAGCATAGTTTAGGATTCTCTCTAATCCCCAAGTTTAAACAAAGTCCTTCCATCATGCTAAGCTGCGCACGTTCGGTACAGGCAAGTGCTTGCCCAGGCTCTCGAAAGCATTAGGCATCGGCTTAATTTAAACCTGAAAAGTGGGAGACTGTTTAGGAGAGAGGCAAGCCGGGGGAGATAATGGCTGTCACATCAAAATGCTCCGTGGCTGTGTGCAAAGAGTAATGTTAAATTGTTTATGCTATCAGTTATTAGCGGGAACATTGCTGGCTTCTGTGTTCTTCATGGGGAGCCGCGGTTGCATGCCGTGCAGACCTTATTTGGCGTGATTGCTGATAAAGGACAAGAATGGTGTTAGATCCTTCGGAGGAGTTTTGCCACCAGCTAAACACCAACTTGAAAGCAAGAAATAACATCATTCCAGGAGCTTTTAATGTGATCTATGAAATGGTTCCAAAACCAGAAAGGTGAAAATAGGTCACCAGCACTCCAAAATGCAAAAAAAAATAAAATATTGTCACTATGTCGCCTTGAGGAAGGGATCCTGCGTGGCCTCAAAACGTTGGCTATTTTTGACCTAGGTGACGTTGTTTGCAATAAACAATATTTTCTTTGCATTTTGGAGTGCTGGTGACCAATCTTCACATCTCTGAGGTTCTGCATGTGTTAGGGTGACACCCCATGGCAGGTGACACGACTTCCCTGAGGGGCGGAGTCTAACTACCATCCAGTGTTCACCAGAGCTCCTGATGGTGGAGATGGGCTTGGCTGCTTGCTGGTAGCAGGTCGCGATCCCCAGGGTTGCCCCGCCAAGGGATGGACGAGAACAGGAGGGCTCCAATGAGGAGACAGTAGTCAGATCCAGGCAGAGTTCAAGGCAGGCGGCTACCAGAGGGAGGTCAGACGGTCCCAGGTCAGCAACGAGTAATCAGAGGATAAACGCAGGAGACAAGAGGAAAGTCGGGTCCAGGCAGAAGATCAGGACGGGCAGCAAGCGAAGAAGGGTCAGGCGGTGCGGGTCAGCAATGAGAAAACAGCAGAAGTATAAGCTCTTTAGACAAACAGGAAGCTGGGAAAAAGACACAGCACCAGCTCCTTGCAGAGCCCTTCTGAGTCAGAGACGACCCGCCCAGCCTCAGGGGGCACTGGAAGTCCTGGTCTGGAATCTTTTACTGTTACTAGCCATACTGGCCTGG
The DNA here is from genome assembly GCF_000935625.1 of Nanorana parkeri. Lineage (NCBI taxonomy): Eukaryota > Metazoa > Chordata > Amphibia > Anura > Dicroglossidae > Nanorana > Nanorana parkeri. Next base: position 911,684 of record NW_017306775.1, on the reverse strand, counting down.
GCTCTGTGAGATCCATTAGTAGCGGATCTTCTGGAAATCCTGGCTGGGATTCTCAGAGGAGAACGGTAAACCCTGACAGATACTCTGAGCTTACCATAACAGCATGGCACCATTCATGGTGGTCACTATGAGCACCTAGCTTATCTACACGGGTCACAAAACTGTATGGTGTGAAGAAGGCACTTTCACCAAAACCAGAAAATTCATGCTGCATACTAGAAAAATATTGTACCGTGTTCTCCTATAGATCCAGGGTAGGCAACCTCGGTACACCAGCTGTGCTGAAGCTACAAATGCCATTATGCCTCTAGGTCAGTCATACCTGTGGCTTTCAATCTTGCAGTACCTCATGGGACTTGTAGTTCTACAACAGCTGGAGTGCCAAAGTTGACTAGCCCTAGTGCTGGCCGGCACTAATCCTTTCTGCCACAAGATGTCCTCAGTCTTCCAAGTTGAATGACGGCCAGAATTATTTCACCCACTTTCTCTGAGCTCAGGCTGTCACAGACCCGCCCCCAGCCTGTGACAGTAAAGAAGAGGTAGCACAAAGATAAGCTCAACCCTACATTAATTTCTCCACCTATCAGCATGGTACTTGTCAGCAGATTACCAAATAGCTCCTTTTGCTGTTTTTTTCTTCTTCCTCTTGTCCCACTTGCTGTACAGGGACTACCAAAGAGCTAATACTAAGTCAAAATCAGGAACCCACACTGCTTGCATTAAAAATGTTAATGTCTAATTTTGATCATGTCTAAATAAAAACAGGCATGCATTAATTTTGTGTCTTTTATGTCTTTTATGTCTTTATAGAGATCAGATTTAATTATTTTTAATGAGAGAGAGAGAGAAGAGAGAGAGAGAGAGATGTGGAATGAGTGCAGTGTTCATCAGAAAGAAACTGGATTAATCAAGAGCAATTATGCCATTGCTGTCATCATTCTTTAACAGATCGGAGTATTTTGCTCCAGGGAGAGACACTGTATGGTGGCAGCTTTTGGAAATATATTAGGGCTGTGGAAATTAACGATTAATTCCTTGATTAATCGTTAATTTTTTTGATCGATTAAAATTCTTTTGATTGGTACTCACCTCTCCGCCGGCTTCCGGGTCTTCCGGGAGATCCGTCAGAGGTCCAGTGACGTCAAGGACATCGACGTCACCGGACTCCTCCCCCCTTCCCCAGGTGGCTCCGTCGGCTAACGAAGGGAAGGGGGAGGAGTCTGGTGACGTTGATGTCCGTGACGGCTAACGAAGGGAAGGGGGGAGGAGTCCGGTGACCTCGATGTCCGTGATGTCACCGGACTCCTCCCCCCTTCCCTTCGTTAGGGCTAGTTCACACCAAGCGCGGAGCAGGTGCAGAGCAGAGCAGAGCAGGTGCAGACCGGATCAAAACTGCGTCCAATGTATTCCTATGGTATTTTTAGCTCCAGTTCACATCGCAGCGTGCAGATCCAGCCTCTGCTTTGGATCTGCAAACGCATCAAAAACACATGCAAATGCCTGGAACGCACTGAAAGCCCATATTAAATTAAAAAATATATATATATATAAAGCATCTAAAAAACTAGTGTGCAGAAACCTGACCGGATCTGCTCTGCATTTGGTGTGAACAAGGCCTTAGCCAACGGAGCAACTTGGGCCAGTGAGTTTGCCCAAGAAACTTTCTGCAAATGAGTAAATCTTAGATGCCTCGAAGTTATCGAGGCATCTAAGATTTACTCATTTGCAGAAAGTTTCTTGGGCAAAATCACTGGCCCAAGTTGCTCCGTCGGCTAACGAAGGGGGGAGGAGTCCAGTGACATCACGGGCACCGACGTCACAGGACCCCTCCCCCTTCCCTTCGTTAGCCGTCACGGACATCGGCGTCACCAGGCTCCTCCCCCTTTCCTTTGTTAGTCGACGGAGCCACTTGGGTAAGGGGGGAGGAGTCTGGTGACGTCGATGTCTGTGATGTCATCGGATCTCCGGTGGGACTCATGGAAGACCCGGAAGCCGGCGGAGAGGTGAGTACCGATAAAAAAAAAAATTCAGATCGAGGAATTAATCGTTAATTTCCACAGCCCTATTTAAAACATATACATTCAATTTGATATATAAAGTGTAAAATAAACAATAAAAAATATACATTTGATTAAATTTGAGTAACGGTCCTTATAATTGTCTGTGAAGGTTCTCATTCATCCAGGTCATGGTATATCTGTAAAAAATAAATCAAGACAACTGGACTTGCTGTATTTTTCTTGAAGACATTTCACTGGTCATCCAACCAGCTTTCTCAATTCAAAATTGATTCTGAATTGGGAAAGCTGGTCGGATGACCAGTGAAACGTCTCCAAGAAAACTACAGCCAGTCCAGTTGTCTTGATTTATTTTTTTACAGATAGGTCATTATAATTATTTTTCTGAGAAAGGCTAAGGCACTAGTTTCAGAGATGCAATTTTTTCTAGAAGAACCTGCTGTTGGCCTGTGTGTAATGTCCATGCTGCAAGCAGCATGCACGGAATGTTTCGGAGTTGCATCCTTGTAACGCTCAATGTTTATGTTGCTTCTGCTGCTGTTTGTGTCTCTCTCTTGCTTCATGTGAAAGTCATTAACTCCCGTTCATCATCGAGGGAGCTTCGGAGACCTTCAACACTCCACGGAGGGGAAAAAAGGAAACATTATTCTGAGGCCTGGGAGCTGGCGTTGGATGGCAGCAACATAAACCCAGCAAAGATTCAAAGGGAAGAAGGTGCTAAGCCTTTTAAAACAAGAATTGGCTTTGTCCCTCCTGCGTCTGCCTTTGTGCTTAAACTGAAAACGGCAGCTCTGCTTGGTTGAAGGAAAGCCCGGAACCAACTGTGCAATATTTCTTCCATAAAAAGGGGAGGTGAACGTTTCCACTGAGGGCTGTTGTCCCCTGTGATGCCGAGTGCCAAGCCAATTTCCAAACATAGGACCGGCAAAGCGTCCCTAAGAGGAGCTGGTCATTACCATCTCCTGACTTTAAGGGCATGGAAATCCACGCAGGAACTTTACATAAGGATTAATTTACTAAAGTCACAGAGAGGTGAAGCAGGTTCAGCTTCAATATCCAACCGTAGGCAGGAGAAACTGTGGGGTCTATTCACTATGCTGCCGAGGGCAGCCGAGTGAATGACCGATCAGAAGTGAAGTGAGCCGAACACTGTTCGGCTATTCACTTCAGCCTGGTACGGCTGATTTCAGCCGTATATCGGCTGAAATCAGCCGTAGATCGGCTTGCTTCGGGTGGTCAGCATGTTCGGCCGACCCCAAGTGCAGAAGGAGTTCGACTCAGCTGATCCAACATCTGGATCGGCTGAGCCAAACCTCCGGCAGGCTTCTCACTGCTAGCTGACAGCTAGCTCCGCCCAATAGTTTCCTATTGTCCGGCGGCTCTGCTACTGTAAAAAAAACAATTTTTAAAAATCTCCCAGGCGCTCTGGGAGTCTCCCGCTCCCGGGCGCCAAGATGGGTCCTGGGGCCGAAGCTAGCCGAAGGATCGGCCGAAGCTACGGCCAGATCCTTCGGCAGCTTTGTGAATAGACCCCTGTATGTTCCTAGTTCCTCAGCCTATAAATAGATGTTTGTGATCACTTAGATCTACTTTACAGCACTTCAACCACTTCACAGTTTAGAAAACCAGGTCTGTAGTCCTGTTGGGTCTATTATGAACTGTAGGGTACAGAATGCAGTTCTCCTCTCCTTTCCTGAAATATTCTGCATTTCTGGAGGACTCTGCTCCTTTTACTGTATAACTCTCCTCTCCTGAATACTTTGCTCTGCTGGAGGACTCTGCACCTTCCTCTATCTAGCTCTGCTTTATTGAAACACTCTGCTGGAGGACTCTGCTCCTTCCTCTATCTAACTCTCTTCTCCAGAAATACTCTGCACTGCTGGAGGACTCTGCTCCTTCCTCTATCTAACTTTCCTCTCTTGAAATACTCTGCACTCCTGGAGGAGTCTGCTCCCTCCACTATATAGTTCTCCTCTCCAGAAATACTGTGCCCTGCTGGAGGACTCTGGTCCTTCTTCTATCTAGCTCTACTCTCCTGAAATACTCTGCACTGCTGGAGGATTTTGCTCCTTCCTTTATCTAACTCTCCTCTTCTGAAATAATCTGCTCCGCTGGAGAACTCTGCTCCTTCTGCTATCAATTGTAATTGCTATTATCATTATTATTATTATTATACAGGATTTATCTAACTCTCTTCTCCTGAAATACTCTACACTGCTGGATGACTCTGCTCCTTCCTCTATCTAACTCTCCTCCCTAGAAATATTCTGCTCTGCTGGAGAACTCTGCTTCCTCTGCTGTCTAACTATCCTCTTCTGAAAAACTCTCTGCTGCTAGAGGTTCCTGCTTTTTTTTCTCCTGCTGCCCAGCCAAATGATAGAAAAATAAGGTTAGCCTGGTAAACATTTGAAAAAGGAGCCCATAGCTAATGTCTGGAAACAGTGAATGTGAAATAATCATGTACAATACCTACCCAATGTAAAATATATATTTTAGTCTTAAACTTAATTAAAAAAATAGAATACACACTGTAAGACTTTTGTATTGCTTTAATTTTGATGCACCTGGAATATATTTCACTGATTTAAACTGAACGTTCAGTTTGGCCTTCATGATATCTGAAAGTGAAATAAAAGTCAATAAAAAGATTGCGCAAAATCAGGTAATTTAGGAAAATGTGAGTATTTTAGAAAATCATATCTTTATCCTTCCTGTGTTTTATTCATAAGAAAGTTAATACTGTAATATTCTACATCTTTATTTATAAAGGTTACTCTTTCATAGTGTGAGTATGAGTAGGGCTTGTTCTCTAAATATGGGTATATATGCGTAAGTGTTTTGCGCCTGCACCACATCCTCTAAGCAGAAATGTTAAGTGTTTAGAAGATCAAGTCAGATCATCATTGGCAGGTCATCACAGAAGCAGGATGAGATTGGAAGCCCTTCAGGTCTTAGATTCTTGGTGCTTAAGGTTTATCGAAACCACAAGCCATAACATTCTACAAAGACCCCCGTAGTCTGATTGGACTGGCATTCACTGGTTAGGATTTCTGTCTTAGGAGGACTTGCCTGAAGGGATCTTCTTCCTCTTGATGTCTGCTTTAGATCTGTGAGGTTGATTATTGTTTGTTGGAGATGGAACAAACAGGAACAGATGTCCTTAGAGAAGACGTAAGGCAATGATCCATGAACCTAAACATATTAAAAGCAGTATGGAAACCGCAAGACATAATCAAGTCTATGGTATCTACGTGCAAATTCGTTTTTGGCAAACTGGGAGAAAGTCGAGCACAACGTGATAGGAATATTTTCTTTCTGTCTCGATAAAGAGTGTTTGATGAGATGAAACTAGAGGACAAAAAGTCATTCTTCCATAAAAAAAACCCAAAGATGTATAGAATGTCTTAAAGAAAATCAATGCCCTCATAGAGAACGCCACAGTTAAACTAACAACAATCAAAACCCCAAATATGACTTAAGAAAAGCAACATGTCTTTTTTCTAAACAACTTACTATTTATGGGTCTGAGAGTCAAACAACTGAAATGATTCTAAAATCTGTGTCGCCACCTTTCTCCCCAGCCAGTTGGTCAATGGTGGAGCAGGTAAGGCACATAATGCAAAACTTTCTGGGTGTCTTCAAAATTATTTGTAATATTTCAAGTGCACAGATCTCTTCCCTGGAGGCTCTGAGCGGCAGAAGAAGCTGCTGATTGATGTAATTGTCCAACTATTACAAAACACTGGGCTTATGTTTTACTGGTTGCTTACTTATGAGGACCTAATGTAAAACCATATGAGGAAGCACCAAGTGTGCAAAATGAAGTAGCAAAATCTGAGGACCTATTTATTTGATTCACACTTTAAAACTGTGAAAAATGATTTAAAGCAGACCTATAATTGAAATACAGAAACATCCTATACTCATCTATCCTGATTATACTGGATTGGATACTACCCATCCGGTCTGGGGTGCAGGACAGAATCTTCCCTTGGACCAGTAGCAGTAATATATGTTGTGCTGGTGGCTTTGAATAGAGATATTCACTGGTTAAACATCAGTCAGAGTGGAACTCACTGTTAGTGGTATATGGTGGACATTATACAGCAAACTGCTCCCCTTTCAAACTTACATTCACAATGCCTTTCAGGCGTAAGTTATCCTGCACCAACTTGCTTTGTGACTCTGAATTGTCATGTGACCAGATGCTGAGAGCTGCAACTGCAGCTGATGTACAAAGATGTAAGAAACTCAGTCATTTAGGAACACCCTCCTTTCATCATGCAGCACAATAAAACACATTGTGTGGTACAATTTAAGCAAATTTTCAGCTTTAGCCCATAGAAATTCGCCCCTACCATAAAATAATTATCTGGTTGTGTTTGTCCCCCAGGCCAAAAGGTTCCCAACAAACGCTCCCAGTCCAAAAAACCTGAAGTGCCAGAGTTATTATGATGTTACCCAATGTAAATGTAACTCAGAGTAGACAGAAATGCAGATTTCTGTAGAAGGAATAACAAGTTTTCATATTTATTGATAGCCAATAAGGAGTGGCTCAACGAAATGCGAGGCCCAAAGTGTGTATTCAACAGAGTGCAGTTTTATGGGGTGCTTTAAAAAAAGGAATAGATCATTTCAGGCTCTACATGCTAATCAGCAACAAAGTGACCCAACAAAAAATCGGTATGACACAGCTAAAGCCCATAGAACCATACAGCAGATATATCAAAGCAAAAGTTACAGCTTAACCCAATACAACAAGAAACCACCAACATGTTGCAATAGATTGTTAGAAATCACCAAGAGACATGTTACAAAAGATATCTCCAAATCATCAAGATCTGAATAGAGTCCACAAAAAGAGTCTGGTAGAAACCAACAACATAAAAATAGAAATTATGAATAAATTAATAAATAATTAAAACAGATAAGAGAACACAACATGGTACAAGAGACTTTTGAGAGCACACATACGTTACAAACCATCAATATACTATAGGAGACTAAGAGAGCAAGATATTTTACGACAAACTGCTACCATTTTGCTGAAGTCTATCATATGCCAACAATTTCCAAAATACTTAAGGTATTAAGTGTGTGTCTTTCCAAAAAATAATGTAATAAATGCATTTTTAGTTATGGTGTGTAACCATCTACACACCCCACACAACTGCAGCACTTCTATACATAAATAAAATGACATAAAACCAATATCAGGCAGAACGTATTACACCTCTTCCAACCAATATGTGTACCAGTAGTACCATGCCTGTATCGAAATTAGTTTTTTAAAGTTATTAAAAACTTATTTAACTTATTTACAGGACAGGCATAGTGCAGTTGTGCAGTACACAGCTACACAACGTTATAATATTTATTACACTCAGGCCAGGCCACACTAGAGTTAAGCCGTCTGAAGATGTTCTTTGGAGGGTTTTATTAGGTATGCATGTTTGTTCATGCCATATTGTGTAGGAGCTGATGTCAAAGCATTTACTATACTGACTAGAGTAATGTGAAATTATTTTGTTCCAGACTTACATACTGAGGACCACCAGCCAAATTAAGTTTTTACCAGATCACCAAGCATATATCCCTCTGGTGACTTCTTGATCTACTTAAAAAAATTGAAAGGTTGGCCTAACTCAGACTGAATGCAGCAAAATATCCACTCAGCACTAGCTGGCACTGCAGACTTTTTGAATCTTTTTTTTGGATCGCTATATGACCAAAAGTGTGTGTGCACCCTCCAAATTAATGAGTTCAGAGTTCAGGCATTTTCAATGATGGGTGCTTGTAATGCTACAGAATACAAAGACATTGTATACAGTTGTGTACTTCTAAGCTTGTGAGTACATTTTAGAGAAGGTCCTTTTCTGCTCCACTATGACTGTGCCCATGACTGTGCACAAACAGAGATCCCTAAAGACATGGTTGGATGAGTATGGTGTGAAGGAACTCAAGTAGCCTGCACAGAGCCCTGACCTCAACCCTACTGAACCCCTTTGGGATGCATTGGAATGCCTATTGTGAGTCAAGTCTTCTCATCCAACATTACTACCTGACCTCAAAAAATCTCCTATAAAGCTTTTTTTAAACAGTGGTAGGTGTTATATTTGGTTTGGGAATGTGATGTAGTCCCCATGTCTTGGGAATAGGATGTTTAACAAGTTGATATACAGTAGGTGTGATGGTCTGGTGTCCATGGCTGTCTACAAACCTTTGGTATAGTGTATTTCACCAGAGATTAACACATCTTTTGTTTGTATCTTCCTCACATGTTTGCATGGGTTTCCTCCAGGTACACGGGTTTCCTATTATCTCCGAAAAACAGTTTATTTTTACAGATTCTGACCAATATGGTCCTACAGTGTGCATAAAGGTGTCACCGTATAGCAGTCTTTGGGACATAGACTGTAATTTCCACTGGGGTTGGTGAAAGGTGAGAAAACAACTACAAAATAAAAATACAAAGTGAAAAAAATTCCTTCCCATCTCTAATTGGAACTTACTCCAAGGCTTCTAAAGTCTTTGGAAAAACCTACACAGCACTACATTGTTTCAGAGGAAAAAGCTGAACTGAAGAACGTCAACCACCTCAGACCACTTTTGCAGATTTGGAGCAGGTCCAGAAGTTGATTGGCCGGGCCCTGCGCAGGGCAACTCTCTAGACATTAGCTTTCGTTGAAGACGTTTACAACTTTTAAACTCAAAATGGCTAATAATGTTCTATAGAAATCTGTAGGTTGAGTTGTTTCTTCCCTTTTGTGATTTCAGTCTTCTCACAGACTGTCTTCTGTTATTCTTTTCATCAGCTTTAAGGTAATGAAGCCATAACAAAATGTGAAAGTTCATGAGTAATTTAGAGCGCAAGCTATTTTAAGAGTATTCAGCGCTCATTCAACCATCACATGTTATATGTCACTCCATCAGCAAACCCCAAACTATAAACAGCACCTCCCATGTAGTCGGGGAGTCAGTGTATTCGCTAAAATTCTTCTTTCTTGCAAAAGTTCCATAAGACTCGACTTGCGCATTCCGTAAAGCCATAAAGGATCAGTTTCCCCCAAAAAGTGTTATCACAAGTCGACCCACAAACAACTTTCACATTAAACAACATTCTTTGAAGCAAATGGTTTCAATAAGCAGCTCGTACCCAGAGGGTTGTTTACAGTGAAAACTGTAAATGGAATTATCTCCAAATGGGAAGTTATGAGCAGGATGTAGTTGTATACCCATGCTGATATTGACACGGGCTGAGTGTCAATGACCAAGAGGGATATAATCAGATTGTTTTGATATGGAGAACTGACTTGTAAACAGAGGTTGGTTTTCGACTTCAATATTGTTTTTCAGTCAATTTTTCAATAATGTGTATACCAAACATTTTGAAACACAGCTATAATGTACAAATTCTTTCCTAGAAGTATGTCATCTTCATGGCCCCATCTGTTCGGGAGCTCTGAATTGCCTTACATGGTTTTCTGCTGAACGGGAAGGGGTCAGGATGATCGATACTTCAGAATCTGTGGCCACGGTGCTTTTCCTTTTAAATGTTTGAGTACCTTATGGCATTGGTTTATCTAAAGGAATGTCATGACATTGGGATCATGAGCGACGGAAAGATCAACTGGCAAGCTGATTGGGATAACAAATAACGTTTTGAAGTCATGGTATGTGTTTATGACAAGATATGGAGAACTGAGTTGTAAACAGAGGTTGGCTTTCGACCTCAATATTGTTTTTCAGTCAATTTTCCAAACATTTTGGAACACAGCTATAATGTAGAAATGCTTGCCTTAAGGTAGGTCATCTTCTTGGCCCCATCTGTTCGGGAGCTCGAAATTGCCTTACATGGATCTTCTGCTGAATGGGAAGGGGCCAGGATGTTTGACACTTCAGGATCTATGGTCATGGTGATTTTCCTTGAAAATGTTTGAGTATGTTATGACACTGGTTTATCTAAAAGAATGTGGTTACATTGGGATCATTGGTGATGGAAAGATGAACTGGCAAGCTGATTGGAATAACAAATATAGTTTTGAAGTGATGCCTATAAGAGCTTACAATCTAATGGTTCTTTTCCTTGAAACATTTTGAGTACAGTAGGGCACTGGTTTATCTAAAACAATGTAGTTACCTTGGGAACATGAGTAATAGAAAGACCAACTAGCAAGCTGATTGAGATAACAAATGAAGCTTTGAAGTCATGGTATGAGTTTGTGACAAGGTAAGGGGAACTGAGGAGGTTGACTTTCAACTTCAATATTGTTTTTTTAGTCAATTTTTCAACATTGTGTGTACCATACATTTTGAAACACAGCTATAATGTATTATTTCTTTCCTTTAGGAAGGTCATTTTCTTGGCCTAATCTATTCGGGAGGTCGAAATTGCCCTACAGGGTTTTCTGCTGAATGGGAAGGGGCCAGGATGTTTGACATTTCAAAATATATGGCTGTTATTATTATTATTATTATACTGGATATGTATAGCACCAACAGTTTGCACAGCACTTTACAATATAAGGAGGACATTATAGTTACAATACAAGTCAAGATAAAATGGTAAGGAGGGCCCTGCCCACAAAAGCTTACAATCTAATGGTTCTTTTCCTTGAAAATGTATGAGTACACTATAGCACTGGTTCATCTAAAACAATGTAGTTAACTTGGGAACATGAGTAATAGAAAGATCAACTGGCAAGCTGATTGGGATAACAAATGAAGTGTTGACGTTATGGCATGAGTTTGTGACAAGATATGGAGAACTGAGTTGTAAACAGAGGTTGGCTTTTTCGACTTCAATATTGTTTTTCAGTAAATTTTTCAATAATATGCATACCAAACATTTTGAAACACAGCTATAATGTACAAATTAATGCCTTTAGGAAGGTCATCTTCTAGACCCCATTTGTTTGGGAGCTTACAATTGCCTTACATGTTTTTTTGCTGAATGGGAAGGGGTCAGGATGATCGATACTTCAGAATCTATGGCCATGGGGCTTTTCCTTGAAATTTAATTTTATAAATAACAATGATCTTCATAACCAGCATGCTACTTTTCGTATGGATAGGTTTAGATCAGTGGCGTAACTATAGCCATAGCAGCCCAGGTGGCTGCTATGGGGTCTGGGAGTGGAAGGGGCCCCATTATGTTGTTGTGGCAAATTAAACCTAGAACATGTGAAAATAATATAGTAGTGTATCATTAAGGGTTGGAGTGGTTGCAGTTGAGGACGACTCTAATCCCCTGTAAAGTCTACAGTGTAAAGACGACTTCAGATGCACAAGAGGAGTCTTTGGGATTTTAGCATCATTACTCACAGCTCAGAGATAAGTTTTCAGGGGGGCCCCCATCACATTCTTGCTATGGGGCCTCGTGATCTGTAGTTACAGCCCTGGTTTAGATGCTGTAATTTTTGCCCTGGTACAATTGGGCATTGGGGTTTGATCTTTGGGTGACAATATTTTGTTAATAACTATAGTTCAAGCGATAGTTTCATTTGTGGTATTAAATAGATAAGGGGTTCAATTAAAGTGTATGTAAAGGCAAAATTTGTTTTTTGAGACAGAAAGTGAGGTGAAATCCAAAAATGTTAATTTTTCTCAGAGCAATGGGTAAGTGAAAATCCTCCATTGGGGGCACCTGTTTCTTTGAAGACTCTCAAAAAAGGGAATTTTGTTCACTTTGGACAAATTTCCTTTTGCATTTCCAGGACAGGAAGTAAAGGGAAATCTCACCAGCTGGACACAGACATCAAAATAAAAGAAAACACACCTAACAGAGGTTTTAGAAGGTAGAAGATCATGTGTTCTTATTTATTAGGGTCTTTGTATATGGGCTTTTTTTTCTGCAGGATCTGCTTCTCTTTCCATACAAGTCAATGGACATGCAAATGCAGCAGGATCTGGAAAGTGTGTCTTGGGCTTATGTGAGGGGGGCGGGGGGGGGGATCCTGTGGGAGCCCAGGCTGTTCAAGTCCAAGTTCAGTATGAAGAGTGGAAAGAACATACGAAACCTCTATTTCTTGCTCTCCACTAGAAACAATGAACTTGAAAGCACCCTGAGTCTGGACACTTTTGGGTGCAGAGCTGTCAAATTCCATTCCTTGCAGCTGGGAAACCAGCCTATTGAGTATAGTCTGTAATCAATCTAGCTGGGGGTGCAGAGGAAGCATTAGGGGGTCTAGTAGACTGAATGGCACCCCAAACCATTGTATAGTAGAGACCAATGCACAATGCTTTGCATTTTGGATAAAGGATCATGTACATGTTATACCATTGCAGTGTGTTGGCAGCCTATTCATAATGAATGGGCTGCCCTAATGGAACACATATTAACACAAGCCATAATGCACATTAATGTGTGCACATTAACACACCGCAATGGAACGCTGTAGTGTGGATAGGCCCTAAGGTAAACTCAAGGCAGATATAAAAATACACACAAACAAATGCAGCAATATAATCATTAATACATAATTAAAAAGTGGTTTCAAATGCAACTAGTGTAAGTACCCCAATTAGACTTGAAATCAAGTTCTTGCACTGCTCTGTGCAGCATCCATTAGACTGGGAGAGGGAGAACAAGTGCAAGGGGCCAATCAGTTGTGCAGAGGTGCTTATGTGTTAACAAGGAGCATGGTTAAAGGAGGAGGGCTAATCAATCTGCCACTTCTCCTTTTACTGTTCAATCACAGCCTGTGAATGAGGCAGACAACTGTAAATATTACTGGACCATAGAAGAGAAAAATCAGTTCTCCTTCCCTGCAACCCAGACCTTTGCTGTGTGGCAGAACGGTGTAAATTTCCAAACTGAATGGACAGAAATACCAATCCTTTAGAACGTCAATTGGCACCCATATATATCTATTTATCTGCCTGCATAAAGTTCAGCTCTGAAAGATCATCTAATTTTTGGAGAAAACTGAATCCCCTATAGGAAAGTCCCACACATTTTGTTCAGGTAGAGTCATTGTGAAGAATTTGAGGCCCAAGTTCAGCTCTTGTGGGGAGCTGCTGGTTCTGTGTCCACATGGTTGACCCTCCATTATTGGTTGGCTTGTTCTTACATGCACTCACACCACCTGCTGGCCTACATAGAGAGCTACAGAATGGATACACTCGATTGTGTCGCAAGATATCAATTCCTAGACAGTCCTACTAATTGTATTGTGTCAGTGCCCGAGCGCAAAGTTTCCATTCGCCCATGTGTGGAAATACTTACCCACTGTATCCTAATTGCTTCTCTAGTAAGTACCTCAGCATGTCTTCTGGTTCCTTTTGCTCATGAATTTTCCTCCTGTCTTGATCTTCTGCCAGGGATACAACTCTGCCTGGACCCCTCCTGCCCTGACCTTTGCCTGTCCCACCTGAATACTGCTTGTCCCGACATCTGTCATTTTATGGACTACACTCTTGTTTATTCATGTTCATGTTGTGAGCTGGTGCCATTGCCGAAGGAGCTTCAAACAACAACATCTAAACCTCTTTGTGAGGGTCCCTAAAGAATAATAGGGAGTCCTGTTCAAACTTATTTACCCAAGGCCTAAAGAAAATCTTTTCCTGGGGGAAAATAATTGATGGTTAACATTAAAGGAGACTCACACAGTGTTAAATGATGCCAAGGAAATCCATTGCACTAATACAATATTCTGTAATTAGCTATAATTGTCACTGACGTCTAAGCTTGCTGACTGATGTTACTTCTCCTGCCCTTCCCTGCCTCTAGAGTTGAGTCAGATAGTGGCCCAGCGAGCAGGAGGAACAATGTCAGACTAAGCTCCTGTTACATAGTGTCTGGGTGTCATTGCAATCATCATTTGTTATCCGCACAGTGCTAAGTAAATACAGAACATGTTCAAGTGATAGAGAAGAACTACGACCTAATTAAAAGCCAAATACTATTTCATGAGAAGCTGTTGAATGAAAGAGTAGCTAAAATAGAAATCCACAAGTCAACGCATTCGCAAACTATAACAGAAATTGAGAAAAAACTTGTAAATGAAAGCTGAAAGGCTCAGGTAACAGGACTATGGATTGGGAAATAAGGTTGACATTACTTAGCTAATAAACTAAGTTTGAGAGGAGATATATTAACTTGATGGGGGGATTTTAGAAGAGAAATGAGTTGCAGCTTGTTGGGTTAGGGGGTTTTGGAGGGTCTGTGCAATAGTTAGGATTACAACAAAAGAGAGGTTCCTGCTGGTGGTATGGTGTTTTCTCTTAACTGATTGTTGGTTGTACTGGGAGCTTGGTCCCCTTGAGAAAGCCAAAAGCACAGTTTATGGGGGAATTTTAGAAGAGAAATGAGTGGCAGCTTGTTGGGTTAGGGGGTTTTGGAGGGTCAATGCAATAGATAGGATTACAACAAAATAGAGGTTCCTGCTGGTGGTATGGTGTTTCCTCTTAACTGATTGTTGGTTGTCCTGGGAGATTGGTCCCCATGAGAAAGCCAAACGTACACAGTTTTGAACTGTCCTTAAACCAGCTTGGTGTGACTGGGGAGGATCTTGGCTATGTTTTTATTTTAGTGGGCATCTTTAGTGCTAACTGGCAGATTCAGAGTATGTCATTAGCTGCCAAGGTAATGTTCATTGGTCTTGTTTTTATGTATCTAACCTCAGTAGGTACTAAGGCCTGTCAAGACCACTTTAGGACTTGGGTTGATGGGCAAATGCATCATGCAAAAAGCGAGTTGTGCTTCCATTTGGCATGAGGTTAAGATGCTTATGAGATTAAGAATTCCTTCAAAGGTGTATTTGGCCTGCAGTTGACCTTCTTCTGACCTGCAGATGACCTTCTTCTAACCTGCAGTTGATCTTCTTCTGTCGTTGAACTCCTTATGAACTGCTTTTGACCTCCTAAGCTGCATCAATCCGCTTCAAGTTGCTTTTACATTCCAATTGACTTCTATGGGGAGCGAAGCAGTCCTAAAGAAAATAAAATCTAATATCTGTCCCATAGACATACCTGGAAGAGGTTAAGTCTCTATAAAGTGAGGACAATTATTTCAATTGTCACCAGAACAAATGTCCCCACTGAACGATATCTCCTCTATTCCTATTCTGCTGAAAACCTAAAATGTTGGATTTTCCCTTACTTTAACAACTTACAGTTTTTTAGTGACAATGGTCACCAGTGCAAACAAAAAAAGTGAATCTAATCCCCTTGCTATTCTATACAAATCTAGTAAAGATACATTTTGGTCTTATATACACTTACCGTGCTGAGTGCCCACGTTGGCACACCGCTGTGCCCTTTATGAGGGGCTACTATAATCCCTGCTTCATTTTATAATTATTTAATGTGATAGAGAAAGTTAGTAGGAGCTACAACTCACAAAGGTGGGCATGAACACACAAAACCCCTAGAGGACATTAATTGACTCGGGAACCATGCCAGGGAGATCTCACCGGTGGAATACCCAAGTGTAAGCAAAGTTTGTATACTGTATAAACTTCAGATCTTGTTGAAGACTAAAAAAAAAGAAGCTTTGGACTTAAATCAGCTAATCAAAAGAAAATAAAGGGTAAATGGTGAACAAAAAAGCTCTGAAAGTCCATACTATTATATCCTGCCCATAGAAAGACTTGTTCTGACTTGTAATTATTCTGCGGTATAGGAGGAAACTCAAATACAACATTTACGTGACTTGGTCTCTTTTCTCGGCTATGGATCGAAAATAAATTTATGTGAGGCTCTCAGGGGCATAAATGTGAAGAAATACACAAAGACCTTTACATGTAGACTCAGGAGGTAAAGTAGTGAATTTTGTGATGAGTTGGTGGTTTTTCCTGGTGACAGCCTCCATGGTTAAATTATTTCAAGGTAAGAACAAGACAACTGTTTAACTTGCTGGGTGGTCCATGGATAGTTCATTCCCTTGCTAATCTGATACCCTTGAATATACCCAACTCCTCTGTACCAGCTACACATTAACTCCTACAAGCAATATTTATATGGCAGTACAACACTTTCCGTTAAAAATTCCAAGTCTACCTAACACTGATATTTATTTTTGTATGGTGGTTGGCAAATAGAATCACATTAAAGCTAAAGTTTACTTCCCCTCCCCCTAGATCCTTGTTTCGCAACTGGTGGGTCGTGACCCAAAAGTGGGTCATGACCCTGTATTCAGTGGGTTTACCGCTGGCCTTCCACTTTTCTAAGTGAGAGGCTCCTCAGCTCCCCCTAGTGCAGCACTGTCAGTTCTCACAGCAAGCAGCCATTAAAAATATTCTGCCTGGTACACCTTAAGTGTCAGCTTGAGGTGGGGTACGGTGGGATGGGACTATGGCCACGAGGTAGCTCCATCAATATATGCATTGCTTACAGCTCTCTCACGTGTCCTGTAGAGGTGCCTGGTCCAGAGTGGCATCACATTCTGGCTCTTGGCACCTCTACAGGGCACACAAGGGAGCTGTACCAGCAATGCACATACAGGTGACGCTCCAGCACAGTAGCCCACACTGGACCCCAGGCTGAGGATCTACTTCAGTTCTCGTAAGATAAGGAGACTGGGTGGATCTTAAAAAAAGAAAAAAAAAATGTTTTTTTGGAGTATGTATGTATGTGTTAGATAGAAGTGCCCGTTCACACTAGTACAGTGCATTAATTGCACAGTCCCATGCACTGTACCACACAAAATCGCACCTAATGCAAATTCTGGTTTGGGAGGTGTGTTGCATTGCCATTGATTTGAATGGCACCTCAAATGCACCTCCCACCCACAGTTTGATCGCCCGCACCATAACACGCAGTGACGCAATGCCGTGTATTTCAGTGCGACTTGGTTCATGACTTTATGACCAAGGACAAATGTGGGTCTTGAGGTTACA
Source organism: Nanorana parkeri (assembly GCF_000935625.1). Taxonomy (NCBI): domain Eukaryota; kingdom Metazoa; phylum Chordata; class Amphibia; order Anura; family Dicroglossidae; genus Nanorana; species Nanorana parkeri. The sequence continues at coordinate 894,826 of NW_017306775.1, read as the reverse complement.
CAGGCTGAGAACCGCTGCCCTAGATGATTGTTTACACTTAGAGCTATGACCACCTGAAGAATCTTCCCACCACTTCCTGGAGTGTCCAATACCCCCACTGCATGATGTAGTTTAATCTACTGGCCTCTTTCTGCAGGCGGCCATAGCACTTCAGGAGTTCGAGATCACAGGAATGGGCAGCTGGACAAGCATGCATAAACAATCTTTTATTGCAGGGAACCTTTTATTTCATATTGTTTTAAAAGTGACAAATATTCTCAGAAGAGGACAAGTCCAGGATAATTTCTTGAGGTTCTATAAAGCCTATTGGACCCTTAAAACCACGAAAACTCACCCAAAAGTAGAACTATATCCTAGAGAAAACGTAAACATTGCTGGCAGGCAGGCTTATATTGTAGAAGATTTTCTTTGGGCCCGATGGCTTAAGGTTGCCGTTTGAGCACGGAAGCGGATTGTCATATGCATCTTCCTGTTGTTGGAGCACTCCATCTGCAATAAATGAATTTGTCTCCACGCATGTAGTTTATCATATTATCAACATTCTTGCACCACCATCCTATTGGTGGATTTCTGAACACCTCTGCTTTTTCAAAAACTTACTAGCCCATTTTAAGGCTAGTCAGTTTTTGGGAAAACAGAGGTGTTCACTTCTGGAACTCTTCTTCTGGCACTGATTATGCGACTTTTCTGAGAGTTGCAATTTGGGATTTTCTTACATTTGGCACAATAGTAACATTTAATAATTGAATTCCTTAGATTTGAGCTACTAGTGGCCCATCAGCAAAAGAAGCTTTCCATGGGCCAAATCTTTGGCACATGGACAATATTTTATCGGGCCCAATACGTGACTTCTGCAATAAAAGCTCCTCTTTCTCCTTATTCTTCTCTCCTCCATGTACACTAAGCCATGCAATCAAGGTGGCCGAAGACGGCTGCAGAGATTAGGCATTGTGACACTGGACAGGAGGTCGGAGAGGTAATTATTTGAATCATATCTGAAACATTTAGACAGTTATTTACTATGGAGCCGAAGGATACAGCCGTAGCTTCGGCTGATCCTTCGGCTCGCTTCAGCTGCCTGAGGCCTTCAGTTCAGTCGAACTGAAGGGCTCACAATATTCACAATAGCCCATACAGCAGCAGAAGGCAGCTGAGCCAAAGGCATATGCTTAGACTGAGCCAAAGTGACAGGCGAAACATGGAGAAAGGTCGGCCGACGGGCCGTCCTTTTTCCACGCAAATGACGCCTGGGTGGAGCCAGCCGTGATTTCATGCCTGGCTCCGCCCAGTTGTAATGACAGGTCAGCGCCCCCAAATGACCTTGGGACGCTGATCTGTCATTAAACAATAACAACTGGGTGGTTGTTAGAAGACTGGCAGGTGCAGGCCAATAGGAAACAGTTGGGCGGAGCTAGCTGTCACCGCTAGCTGCGCCCAATTGTTTTTATTTTGCCAGCAACTATTAGCTGCTTCATTGTGAGGCAGGAGTTCATCACGTGCAGTCTGGTCAGGGTGCCTCATTTTTGAAAAATGTTTTTCCTTTTCTTTAAAATAGTGTTATTTTTTTTGTAATGTTCCTATTATTTTTGCATGTTTAAAATAATTTAATTTTACTTATTTTCTATTCTGCTCGCTACCTCGGAAGTACCGCGTAGAATAGCTGAGCCGAATGCCGCTCGGTGGCATTCAGCTATTCACTTACTGCCGTTCGGCCCCTATGAACTCGCTGCCGGAGCTTCGGCTCAGATGTTGGATTGGCTGAGTCGAACTCCTTCTGCACTTCGGCTCAACTGAACATGCAGAGCATGTTCAGCTGACCGAAGGCAGCCGATGTATGGCTAATTTTAGCCAATGTATGACTGAAATCAGCCGTACAAGACTGATGTTAATAGTCGAACAGCGTTCGGCTCACTTCACTATGGCTTGGATGCTCACTCGGCTCCTTCGGCAGCCACTTGGGCCGGTGTTCTAACGAAGGGAAGGGGAGAGGAGTCCAGTGACGTCACGGACATCGATGTCACCGGACTCCTCCCCCCTTCCCTTCGTTAGCCGACAGAGCCACTTCTGGGGGAAGGGGGGAGGAGTCCGGTGACGTCGATGTCCGTGACGTCACCGAATCTCCAATGGGACTCCCGGAAGACCCGGCGGAGAGGTGAGTGTTTTCATTATTGATCAAAATTATTTTAATCGATCAAAAATATTAACGATTAATCGGGTAATTAATTGTTAATTTCCACAGCCCTAATTATTACCTATTCAGTGTTCACTTTCCAGGCCCCAGTACTGTCTGCTCGGATGATAAGGGACCATATATCTTGAATCACCCATCCTGGGGAAAAAAATAGCACAATGCCTTTTATTTCTTCATTTTCCTTATATTATATTATTAAATTATTGTCTGCTCCCAGACAAATTTTATTTTTTTTTTTTACAACGTATATATATATTTTTTTTATAGCTGTTCCAACCACAAATGACAAACAGATCAAAACCTGCTCGTATTATTGTTAGCTTTTTACACATAGATCTCCGGGGGTTTTGTCACGTTTCGCGACCGTAGTAGACGACCAATGAGTCACCAGGCATATATTTTTATTGCGGGGCAGGACGTCCTGGTGGTATGGGGGTTTGCAGCGGTGTGACAAGATGGAAGCCGGCCCACTGATAGAGACTCTAATGGAGGTTTGTTGCGTGATCAAAGCAGCGATGTTGAGAAAAAGTCGTTCCACTGATGTAATGTCTGTATGGTGGAAGTAGGCTCTTAAATCTCACTTATTAGGTAATGACATGAAATCGCTGGGGAGGTCACAGGGTCTTGTTCCTTTTCTCTATCAATTTCAATTATGTTGTTTTGTTCCTTTCACTCTCTATTTTATTTGGCTTTTACATTTATCCTTGACATTTGCTGTGATATGTCTTGTCTGGTCTGTGAGTATTATTGTCAAAGATTCATGGATTTTTGTATTTTTTTTTTGTTGACGTGGGAAGTGGAAGTCTTAAAGAGGAAGTATACCGCTTTGTAAATGTTCAGCTTTGCCCTAATGTGCATACTTGTACAATTACCTTACAAGGGTGCCCTCCTCCAGCGTTGTCAGATCAATCTTCTGTCCTTAGATCTGTCCCCTGCTGCTGCTGCTGCAATCTCCGCTGCCAACCCTTCTGGGTTACTGGAAGACCTCTTCAGCCATTGGGTGAGCTCTGATGATGTAACTCTTGCGCATTCACACAGGAATTACATCCTCTCCAGGACGCCGAGCCATTCATGGCATGTTAGAGATGCTGTGAAAAGGCTAAGTGTGTGCACTGCATGATGCATTCGATTTACACTATATTACCAAAAGTATTGGGACGCCGGCCTTTACACGCACATGAACTTTAATGTCATTCCAGTCTTAGTCCGTAGGGTTCCGTATTGGGTTGGATCTGAATCCAATGATTGGGAGGGGTGTCCCAATACTTTTGGCAATATAGTGTATATTGTACACAGAAAAAATAAAAAAAGAAGAAGAGAAAGGAAGATTTTTTTGGGAAGAAGAGACTTTGCATATCCTTCAGCAAAAGTCCCAACCTCCAGGGCCGTCTTTAACACAGGGTAAAAGGGGCAGTTGCCCCGGGCACAGTCCTTGTTGTGGGGCTCAAAGCAGTTGCCCCTTGAGCCTGCAACAGATACACATGCGTAGCGTGGCGTCTCACGCAGGGTCGCGTCTCACATGGGGTCATGTCTGCCTCTGACGTCCCCTCCTATCTACTCTGCAGGATAGGTGGGTTGGGGGCAGGGCATGGCGGGTAGGGGCCTTAGTGTGGCAGGTAGGGGCGGGGGACCCAAGAACATGTTTGTGCAGGGTCCAATCGATATTAAAGATGGTCCTGTGAACCTCCCAGCAATTTTTTTTATTCCATTGACTTTACTTCTGCTTTAAAGAGACCCCAAACATCCATGAAGTTTCAGTTATGAACCATGACATGGAGGTGGTCTTACCTTCCACCTCAGGGGTGCTGAGTATAGTTCTACACCAGGGAGACAACATGCATGTAGTTTGTATGTGCTTCTTCTACTGAATGATCTGATGTCCACCCGCAACCTGAGAACATCCTGGCGAGCTAATAAGAACATTTTCAAATTACAGGTAGGAAGTGTCTTTTTAGAGCTCCAGTCATGCTCGGGGAGCCCTGGTCTAGAGCTACTCCTTAACATGCAGATGTGCAGGAGATCAGGCTGGAAGTATGTAAGCCAGGGGTAGCCAAACTCCGGCCCTCCAGCTGTGGTGGAACTACAAATCCCATGAGGCATTGCAAGATTCTCACAGCCACAGACATGACTCCCGGAGAGAGATGCATCATAGGATTTGTAGTTTCACCACAGCTGGAGGGCCGGAGTTTGGCTACCCCTGATGTAAGCTTCCCGTGTTCAGAGATTGCTGGTGGTAGTTTTTGTGGGACAGGAAGCCATGTCCTGATCGCACGGGGAGCTGGCTCCATGTTCCCCTATGGCACTGCCGGTCAGAGGAGATCTTCCTCTGACTGGAAGTTCCGGTATCGGGGGAGGTATCGGAGCATTTGAGTGAGTACTCGCCCAAATGCTCAGTATCGGCACCAATACTCGTATCGGTCCATCCCTACTAATAACAATCTAGAAGATTATAAACTTACTGAAGATGCCCATAGGATGGACTACCTCAATGAGGTGACACCATGTCACTCAGCCCTGTGAATATTCACTTCCGTGTTCTTCCCAGGACAAAAAGAGAGTTGAATCTAGAATAGAGAGAGCAATGACCCTGACTGAGGTTCATAGCCCTCCACGCTCTATCCAAAATGGAAAAATATGTTCTATTTTGCCCTCTCTAGTTCCCCTTGTTCCATTTTTATTACATATCTTATATTAAACTCAGTGATGTCATCTGTATAGTGATGATTCACTATACAATGCAGGCAGATCATGGCTGGTGGGAGGGGCCGGCAGGGTGCTGTATATAGCTTCCTGAAAACATCATAGCACCCTGCCTATGTACTCCTCTCAAAGCCATCAGCCCTGATACAAACAGTGGGCAGGCTCTTGGGAGGAGTTATGTAAATATCAATATGTCTTGATGAGCGGATTTCAATGTGGAGGAGTGGGCGCTCCTAGACAGCCTGATGCAAGCAGTGGGCGGGCTCTTGGGAGGAGTTATGCAAATATCAAAATGCCTTGCTGGGTGGATGTCAATTGTGAGAAGTGGGCGTTCCTAGGCAGGTTGATGCAAGCAGTGGGCTGGCTCTTGGGAGGAGTTATGCAAATATCAAAATGCCTTGCTGGGTGGATGTCAATTGTGAGAAGTGGGCATTCCTAGGCAGGTTGATGCAAGCAGTGGGCTGGCTCTTGGGAGGAGTTATGCAAATATCAGTATGCCTTGATGGGTGGATGTCAATTGTGAGAAGTGGGCGTTCCTAGGCAGGTTGATGCAAGCAGTGGGCTGGCTCTTGGGAGGAGTTATGCAAATATCAATATGCCTTGATGGGTGGATGTCAATGTGGAGAAGTGAGCATTCCTAGACAGGCTGATTAAAGCAGTGGGCGGGATCTTGGGAGCAGTTATGTGAATATCAAAATGTTGTGATGGGTGGGGGGCAGTCTGCAGGAGTGGGTGTTCCTAGGCAGGTTGCATTTGCATGCAGACCGTCCTAGGAGGATGCTGGGCCTCCATGATTAGGAAGAAATCCAATGAATGAAAGGGGCGGGGCCAAGGACAGTCAGGCTGGGGAGGAAAGTGCTAGATGATGCAGGATGTCCTCCAGCCAGGAAATGAGATGGGTTCTGTCTGACTTGCTGCAGCTTTTAATGTACATTGTGAGAAGCTCGCAGTGTGCAGTGAAATCAGAGGAAGCCATTTCAGTCCAGGAGAGGAGCCGGAACAACTGTACAAGACTAAAGGGAAGGCCGGAGGTCAGCCTTATGTTCCATCTTTTTCCCCCTTTGCGCTTACAGTTATTGAAATCCTGTTTTCACAAATCCTCTACAAGGGGGGAGCATATGGGCTGCTCGTGGCTCCATTTTAACACTTTTCCGTCAGACGCAATCCTGCGCGAGCCGGGCGCCTTTCCTATCACCCCCATGGACCGCTACGAAGCCCCGCCCCCCCCACAGTGGGTGTGGTCAACAAAAGTAGAACATGCAACACAGGACACCTGCGGCACTGTAACGTGTGGTAGGTAATGGGGACGCACTGATACCATTTTTCCCAGACCGAGGATGAGTACCGCTACTTTTCCTCCAGTACTTGCCGATACCAATCCTGATACCTTTTTTTGTGTCATGTGACAGCTTTTTAAAAAAACAATACAGACAAATGATTTTAGGACAGTGGTGGAGCACCAGGACCCGCTGCGACCCTGGTAGTTCTGTCACTGACTCCAAGCTGTAGAGGGACTACAAATCTCAGCAATACATTATACAGCAATGCAGAATAATACCATCAGCTACAGAGGACTACAAATATCAGCAATACATTATACAAGAATGCAAAATACCACCAGCTATAGAGGAGTACAAAGCCCAGCAATACATAATACAGCAATGCAGAATAATACCATCATCTATAGAGGACTACAAATCTCAGCAATATATTATATGGCAATGCAGAAAAATACCACCAGCTATAGAGGACTGCAAATCCCAGCAATACATTATACAGCAATGAAGAATAATACCATCAGCTATAGAGGAGTACACATCTACAGTAATACTACAACTACAAATCCCAGCAATAAGTAATATAGCAATGCAGTATATGAATATGCTACATACTCTGTGGTGCCACACTGCCCTGGGGTGCCAGCCTGATGTTTCAGGGGTAGGGTCTCAGGAGGGGTGTGAAGGATCTCAGTAGGGAAGTGGAGGGTCTCAGGAGGGGTGTGGAGGGTACCACGAGGGGTGTGGAAGGCCCCAGGGGGGGTGTGGTGGGTATAAGGAAGAGTGCAGGATGTCTCAGGAGGGGTGTAGTGGGTATCAGGAAGAGTGCAGATGGAGGTCTCAGGAAGGGTGTGGGGGTCTCAAAAAGGGTGTAGAGGGTCTCAAGAGGGGGAGATGTGCGGTAGCAGTACCATGCGTTAGCACAGCATAGGTGTGAACGGGCCCTGAATAAAGCCTTCATTGGTTGATAGGACCGCAGAGGAGGAGGACCCCTGTTGTCATTAGATGCTAGGACACGACTGAAAGGGAATGCAGTCCAGAGACGGACCGATTGCTGACCTGTGCTTCGCTATGGCTTGCAGTGAATGCTCTGGCCATGAGGCCAGCACATCCACTGTCAGTCAGCCATAAATGAGGGCAGGTCAGTGATCAGTCTGTAGCGGCCTTGACAGGGGCGGATAAAAGGCCGCATTTGGCCGAAAGATGCCTAGATCCGCACAAATATCATGCAACATTAAAAAAAATTGCAATTGTTACCATTTTATTCTCCAGGGTCTTTGCTTTCAGAAA